>NC_079442.1:15495532-15580532 GCF_903798145.1 Danio aesculapii
ATACATGAATAAAATGCATTTTGATTGTAGTTAAAATAATAAATATCACTAACGTATTAAATTTGGCTGTGACTCAAGCCTTGGTAAGGTGTAAATAGGCCAGTGTTGGAATATCTAGCCAATTCCATGCGATTTCAATAATAAAGGTCAGGAGAGGGTTCTCTTCAATGCCAAAAATATATGTAATTTATTAGATACACATGAATAATTTGATAAACAGAGCTCTGGGTCATGTTACACTAATGCAATACAAGAATTACATTCGGAAGGTTCGCAACTACTCTGTATTTCCTTGACTCCAGTATTTACATGATTGATGTAAGGTGGAGTTTTGGTGGAATTCGTCAATCATTCTGCAGTCTTCTGGTGGTCGCACCTAGGCGAATTTCCTCTTTCTGCATACTCCTCTCTGCCCATAAGTTGACAATATTATCACAACAGGTATGCTCTGCAACATTCTGTCCTTACACCTTTAAGCACAACTCATTGTATAGGAAAGCTAAATGAGAAATTGAGTGAAGTTTAATTATAAACTAATTTTGAGAGGATCACGTACTTTTGATTGCTTGCAGCCAGCCCCGCATTCTTCAATTTATGATTCACCAATCAGACAATTCTGATTAAATAACCTAAGTTCCATATAACAGCCATCTTCGTTTTGAAGAATCCCCCCTTCCACCCCTACTTCTAATTTCATAGATGGGTGGCACGGTGGCCCAGTGGTTAGCGCTGTTACCGCACAGCAAGAACGTCACTGGTTCTAGTCCTTACCAAGCCAGCCAACGTTTCTGTGCGGAGTTTACACGTTCTCCCCGTGCTCACATGGGTTTCCTCTGGGTTCCCCGGTTTCCTCCCACCGTCCAAAAACAAGAAACTTTAGTTAATTGACTAATCCAAATCAGCACCGTAGACATGCTCCTAGTAAGTAGTTATCTCTTAAAAGCAGTCACTGTCTGTTCATTAGCTACTACAGCAGGGGAGTTCTCGAGATCTACCTGAGCTCAAACTCCCCTCTCGCCTTGCAAACAGGAGGGCGCTCTGGGCTTGAGGATCTTATGAGCTTAGGATCTTATGAGCTTCCCGGGACAGCATGCCAAACAAGCTTTATAATCAATCATCAGCTTAGTGTGAACTCTTGAAAGTTATTTTTGTATATCGATGTTGTTCTGTCTTTCCAGCCAGTGGCAGAAAACTTCTGTTCTGCAAAAATGCGTCATTATGAAAACTTTATCAAACTCAGACAAGAAGTTTGATTGTCACTGGGATAAACATATTTAATGAAGAGTAAAATAAACAACAATAATACAAAAATGCATTCCTTTTTTTCCAAAACCAGTCACGTGTTTACATTAACATATCTAAATCTGTTTACTTAACAATCATTACCAATTTGACTATCTAAAGTGTCACATTCAGTGGCAGGAAGTGTTTCTAAAAGGATTTGCTCCTCTGCTTACAATATAAAACAAATGCAAAATCACAATCACCCCCCTCTTGCATACTGTTAAACATCCGTCTCCTACAGATCTCTAAGCTCTTTTGTGAGGGTGCTGATTCCTCCTGTTTCCCTCCCTCGTCTGTGTGCGGGTCCCCGGGGCCCGGCTGGAAAGTGCACGTAGAGACGGATGGTGCTCCTGCTTGGCCTGGTAAAGATGGGAGGTGTGGCCCTCACAGTGGAGACACATGCACTGAGCTGCTCACAAGGGAGCACAGCCGGGCCCCTACACCTGCACCAGCATCCATCTCTGTAACCCACTGAGATTAATGGAGAGGAAGCCCTCTGAAAACACACTGCAGTCACAATTTACAGGGCACGAGCAAAAGGTGCTTTACAGTGTGAATCACTTTTTAAAGACAAACTCACTCAGGTGTCCTCTGTTATCACCACGTGTAACCTTCACCGGCAGTGTAAGGATTAAAAGGGACAAAACCCTAACCGTTTTTTTGATTTTAATCTCATTAACCTTTAATGTTTGATATAGTGCTTGAATAAATACTCATTCACAGCAAGAATTAGTGCCCACACCTATGCAACGGTAATGCTGAGTTTGTTATAAGTGTCACTTTACATCATTTGTTAGCTGAGAATAATTGTTCTGGGATGCGTTTCTGAAAACCATTGTTAGCCGACTAAGGTTGCAAGTTCCGCCGTTACAAAAATAGTTCGTTGATTTGACGTTTCCCAAATCCATCGTTTCAACAAACACTCGCAAACTGCGCTGCAAACGTGTGTGCTTGCAACTACATCTCTGGAGCTGTAGTTAGAAGCATAGTTCCTGGCTATGTTCTAGTCCCTGTTATCCTCCCTATGCCCTATTCCTTTAGAACATTCTAAAATTTAAACTTGTAATTATTATTATTATTATTATTATTATTATTATTATTATTATTATTATTATTATTATTTAAAGCATTAAAGTCATCTCTCTTAGGCGTAATTTGCTTTTAAAGTATTTTTACAGTTCAGTTTTAGCGGTCCACATGTTTACAATTGTGCTCCCTTCACAGTGCCCTTTGAAAACATTAATGTCATTTTGAACACAGCCATGGCTCATGCTAAAAGCTATAGGTGACCTATTATTTATGTCTCCAAAGCTTGTAAAAACAAAAAACATAGCATACGTTAATGCTTTTAATTTATAGTAGTCTATTTATTAAGTATCTGTACATGGGCCTGCTGGTTAGAACATTTCTGCAGTGGTTTGCATGTGTCAAATTGTAAAAGTAGACTTTTCCAAAAAAATAAATAGATGAATAAATAAACAATATCCTACTTAATAATAATAATAATTATTAATATTATTATTAAAGTAGGATTTTTTCATTTCCTAATAAATATAAAATTGCATGTCTTAATAAATAGCTTCATTATTTTTTTATTTATATGATTTATATATTATATTAGAAGACGTGTTAGCTTTTGTAAGTGATTTTATGTTTTAGAATAGAATATGTAATGTTTTCAATAATATATTTGGTAAGAAAACACAGGCCCTATATGTGCCATTTACATATTTTAATTAATATAGAAAGTGAGTGCATTTTTTTATCAAAACTAATATTGGATTTTTTTCTTTTAAATGTGTGTGTGTGTAAAACAATGTAATTTGCTCAAAGAAATGATGGGGTTCTTGTCTTAAGAAGTTGTTACCACCCAGTTTAGAGCATCATTATGGGCGTTTTACGTTATAACTAACGTGGTTCAAATGATGGATCGGCAACAGAGAAACTACAGGTTTTGGGAAACACTCGTCATTACATCGTTCTTTTCCCAAACGATGCCTCGTACTATGACAGTTCAGCTGCGAGTTACATCGTTGTTTGGGAAATGCACCCCTGAACGGCCTAGTAAGTAATTTTTGCAGCTAGAGGGTGCATATTCACAACAAACAAAGGCGTAGTCCAGGGGTCCATTCTTCGTACCTTGCACAAATGATCTAAGATGATTTGACAGATCCTGGCTCTTTTAATCTTGATAACTGATCTCTGGCTAATTTGGTTCTTCAAACAAGTTTGTGAATCAAATTAAAATGTCTGGATGAACTGATCTAAGATCGCTGAATGTGTTGTGAAGGATCGATCCTCGAAATCATCATCTGGTTAATATTCAATTAGCAAAATAAGCATAATATTAGTAAACTTTTAAATATGATACGCGATAACTTTTTACATTTTGTATGGGCTGCATGCTTTACATTTTCATGCGTCAAGAGTATTTAGCAAGTTATTCAGTTTTCCTTTTAGAGTGAAATTTCTTTATTTTAGTAGACCTATTCAAGTTTCTTAATAAATGGCTGTTTAAATTAATTTTGCATCAAAAAAGCATGTTGATATTGGTAAGTGTCTGCAACTTTTGACTGCATAATTTATATAAAAAAGAGAGACCATTGGCCATCACTGCAAGAAGGTCACTGGTTCGAGCCCCAGCTGGGTCAGTTGGCATTTCTTTGTGGAGTTTGCATGTTCTCCCCGTGTTTGCGTGGGTCACCTTCGGGTGCTCCGGTTTCCCTGAAAAGAAAATGAATGAATGAATATTGCCCATATTGTCATACACAAATTGTACTAAAGCTGGGTTGTTAGCCTACCTTAAAACAGTGTGGGTTTGTTTCTAAAAAGTCCATATGAAGAGTTCAGATGCAAAACCCGCTAAACCCATCAGACCTCTTTTCTTGGAAATGAGCATTTTCTATCAGGCTCTTATAATTAGGCTCAGAAGTTTCATTTTATATGTAATAATAAGGTTATTAGCTAATAAATAAAATAACTTTTTTTTTCATAAATGTCACTTTAGACAATTCTTTGGTTTTTAACAAATGCGATTTTCTTTTGCATCAAAACCTGCTAAATCCACTTGTGCTTTATTTTTTGCAAAAACCTCTAAATCTATCTATTGGGACAAGACAGTGTATTTAGTTGAAAAATTACTAAAGATGCAATTAGAACATACATAAAACACATACACAAACCACCTAAAATTAAAAATACATCTAACACCTAAAAAGCTTATCAGACATATAGGTAATATGAATTAGGCTAATATAAATGTATAGTTTTATATATTATATTTATCTCTTAATATAGCTTACATTAGCAGATAAATCACAAGGTGGGCCTACTGGGCAACAAGGGGATGTCTCTCTGACAATTTTAGAAGCTGTCATTCATTCATTCTCACCATACTCAAGGTCTTGGTCTCTTTTTCGTCTGTTGTTTATTATCCTCATAGCATCCATGTGTGATAAAACAACGGCATCTTAAGTTCGTCTTTGGTGAAACGTAGTTGCCGTTTAATGTATAGTAAATTGGACTCAAAGTAGTGCCGCTGCGCAAACCAACTTTATGAATGCATGTTACACTTCCGACTGTACAGTTTTCTGTTTTTTTATAATGCACAGAGTTTTGGGGATGTTTTCATTTGCCATTCACTGAGAGTCGGACAGCCTCATCCAGTTCATCAAACTTCGTCTTTTAAAATCGAAATCGAAAGCACAATGTAAAGCTCTCCTCATAAAGCCGGCTCATCAGTGCGCTGCTACATTGAAAACATGATTCGATTCACACCTTCTGATTGGTTCTCGAGATATAACGGCTTTTGCTGTCAAAGGCAAGTGGTGTTTAGTAGCTTTTGCAAACAAACTGTTATTTCTGAATATAGGCTGACGCTGTGATTTAGATTATTTGTTGCAAATCTATTTGTTGATGGTGTACTACATGCCTAAAGCATTCACTCAATGTCATTAGCTAATTTTTGCAGAAGTGGCATTTGGCTTTTGAATCTGAACTCTTCATATTAATAAATGTTCTCTCTGAACCCCTTGGGGCGAACCGTCCCCATGACAGTTTTTGTATTTTTATTTTGAAGTGTAGATTGCATAACAATTTTATTTATAATATTTTTAAAGCTATTATATATAATTTTTAAAAACTATTTTACTATTTTCCCCAATGTAAATAATCTATAAGAAAATATCAGCATTCGGTACATATTTTTAACCTTTGCTTGAATGACCCAATCTAATCTTGTTTACATTAAATAAGCCTGTACCCGAGCAGGTTTGAGCTACCAGACCTGTTGCTATGACAACAACTCTCGTATGAGTTTAGAAGAACAAAACGAGCCTGGATCGTGTCAAATCCATGAAGAACGGACCCCAGGGGTGACCAAACTTTTTTGTATGATGGGCCAAAAAAGGATAAGATTAGATAAGATTAGATTCAATTTATTGTCATCACACATGTACAAGTACAAGGCAACGAAATGCAGGCGGGCCAAAAATGGGTAATGGGCCAAAAATGCATAATGGGCCAAAAATGGGTAATTTTCTAATTTATTTTCTAATATTTCAAAATAAATGGAAAACATTACTTTAAATCGTATATTAACTAATGCAGTATTACTTTTTAAGTTGCACCTTATTGCAATAAAAAAACAGATGTAATCACATTTATAACACAGTGGAGTTCAATGCTGAATACAATAGTCAAGCAGAATCTGACTTTGACTCGATCTGCTCACCAAAGTCTTTGTATTGTTGGGTGACAGTACGTACATTTAAACAAAATCTGATTCATTTACACCATTTAATTGAAACATTACATTTCAGTTAGCTTTTAACAATAAAACAA
Organism: Danio aesculapii; assembly: GCF_903798145.1. NCBI lineage: Eukaryota > Metazoa > Chordata > Actinopteri > Cypriniformes > Danionidae > Danio > Danio aesculapii. The sequence goes on from NC_079442.1 coordinate 15,501,659, forward strand.
ACAAACAAAAGGTTACATTAAATTTGACTCTTCTCAGATGCGGCCCAAATCAAAGGTTACCATGGGCCATCTTTGGACCCCATCCGCTGACCCTAGTTTGGGCATCTCTGACATCTGATGACGTTGTGACTGAGCGTGAAATCACAGTAAGATTGAAAGCTGTTGAAGCGACATGAGAGAGCTGAAGGAAACGTTGATGTGAGATGAACTTGATTCATTACAGAAGCAGCAGAGCTTTAATTATACCACAATCGACTGCTTCCAGCTTTTCTGGTCGTGATTATATGGGGAAGAAGCAGCACTGTTTTATCATAGTAAATACATTTTAAGGTTCTGTTATAATGCTGCTCTGGGCAGTCTAATAAAATACACAACATATCAATGCATGTTTGGTGTTTCCTTGTTATCTACAGTATGAAACATACCGGAAGCTGAGGGTGTGGGACATTATTAGCATGTCAATTAGATTTTTTTGGGTGAACTGTCTATTTATTATTTAAAAAAATTTCGCCACAACGCCATAAAAAAAAAAAAAAAAAAAAAAAAAAAAAATATATATATATATATATATATTTATATATATGTGAATATTTTCCTAGTGTATATAATAACCTGATGCAAATGCTAAAATACTAAAAACAATAGAGGACACATGAGCTAGGGAGAGGACACTTAGTTCATTTAGTTTACTGATTACTGGCCTAACATGCAAAACATTATGAACTTTAATCAGGAGTTTAACACAAAACAGAAATTTGGTTCACATACAAATAAATCCTTCCTGTTAATTTTTTCACCCTCAGGCAGCCTTCAAGATGAAACTTGAAGTCAGAGCAAAAAAATAGGCAAAATAAAATAAAAAAATAAAAATATTCTTGTCTCCTCATTATACATTTGGGTCTTATGAAGCAAGATGACCAGTCTGTGCATGAAACTGAACGCTATTCAGGCCTGTAGGCAGCCCGGTGAAAGGGGCGGTTCTTTTTTTTTAAGTCCTGAATTTAGGCGACATTTTAAGCACTATTTTTAGCTGAATTAGCTTGTCGGATGGTAATCATAACCATACTTTTTGATGTACCAAAAATGTTTCCTAAATATTAGGTTATTAGTAACAAACTGGCCAACACATATAACTTTCCTCAGTCAATATTGTCCATTATAAAATATAATAATAAAAAATTAAAACAATAATAATAATAATAATAATGTAGAGCTTTTGGGGTTTTTCTAGCCTCTTTTCATGAATAACAACAATTGCCAACATTTTATTCAAATATATATTTAATATGGACCGATTTTGGTGCTTCAAACTTTTTTATTGGTCATGATTTCTTCCAAAAATAAGCTATATAAATAAAAACAATTTTATTCATATAGCACGTTTCCAAACAGACACAAGGCCGCACAAAAGTGCTTTACAGAGATAATACAAAGAAGCAGTACGGACATAAAACAAAACAGCAATAGGCACATCATGTAAAAGAGCATAAAAGATGTAAAACAGATTATACAAAACAGTTTGGTTTCAATGCCTAAAACAAGAAATTAATTGACCCTTAAATAATTCCGCCTAGTTAAAAGATGCTACCACAGTTGACCACACTAAACAAGATTAAAAACGAGACCAGTGCCCCCCACGAGGAGGGACGTATGCTTCAAATGACCTAGAAAATATTTGGGTCTTTAATTTAGACTTAAAAAGTTGCATTGACAAAGCCATTTTTAATTCTAGCGGCAGCGCGCTCCAAAGGCAAGGACCGGCTATAGCGAATGCATGTTCGCCCCTGCTTTTGAGGTGGGATGTTTAATAGAAACTGAGGTCCATAGGAAAATAAGGTCCAAGATTTTAAGTGAAAGTTACTTGTCAAATGTTTTCTCTATTAAAAACAATACGGTAGCGAAAGATGACTTCCCTTATGTCAGATGTTTTCTTGTTCAGCTGAATGATGGAAAAATAATTGTTTGCATTGGCCAAAACTGATTAACTGAAGTCACACCAGGACTCCGCTTGGTCTTAAAGCTTCTTTCGATGGATTATTTCAACTATTTATGATGACATAGCAGTCAAAATAGGACAAATGAGCTTATTAATGCGGGACAAATTCTGGACCTTTGTCAGTGAGGGGTGGGTCTTCTGAACCACCCGAACCCCTGGCTATGGGCCTGTTATTAACAACACCATTACCTATAAAACACAGCTTCAGCAAACAGTCCAGAGCAGAGTAAAGTATACCTCTTAGTATTAAAAAGGATGTAAACCTATCCATTTTGATCTTTAACTCATTAGCCTTTAACATTTGATATGAAACCCGAATTAGTATTTCCGAATGTGTAATCTGTCCAGAAAAGACTTCTTCGCTTCACCTTCTGCACGAGGTCCGTGATAGAAAAGCCAGTTTTGGACCTTTATTTTATCAAAATGATGTGATCTTTGGATTGCCCTTTGTCTTGGAGGAAAAATGAATTCTCATTTGCATTAGCGCGTCTAAATGTCAAGCTCAGATATTTTGTTAGACATTAGTGAAGCTGGCAGCCACAGGAGCAGGATAATTGCACACAGCCTTCTGCAGGGATTTACATAATTTCAGACAGCAATTAAAGAATCCTTGGGAATTTTATTCCTGGCCTGCGTCTCAGTCTCCGTGTCTCTCTATTTCTCTCTTTCTCTCTCTCTCTCTCTGATCTCCCGCCCCCAGCACCTACACCAGTACAAAAGGAGCATTCGTTTACATTAAGCTCCATGCTCCGTGCTGTTCATTTGCATGAAATTAAAGGTTTTCATGATCTTGAACAGCAGGGTAACATTTAGAATGCTGTTTTAAAGCTTTCACCTTGGAATAATAAAATGCCTCTCGCTCTCCATTCTCCCTCCCTCTTCGTCTCGGGCTGAAGGGAACTGCTTGTTTCCTCTACGCGGTAACCTTTCACACTTCACAATAGTCATTTGCAATATTGCACTTTGAATTAGGAGTGAGAAAACTTTCATTTACATGCACACACTTGCAAGACCCAATGTGAAATAGTCTTTATCTCGTGTCACCCTCAATATTGTGTTTCAGTATTAGCAGTGAATAACAATTCACAGACCTGCATTCACCATTACCATTTGTTTGTAAAGGACGGTTCAAAAGAAACTGGCCCTGCATTTGATAATGTGTATGTCTATGCTGTTATTATACGCAACAAGATGTTCAAAAATGCAGTATTGCAGTATCGTAAAAGTTCTTCAATGACATGCTGCGTATTCTGAAATACTGAAGTGTGCAAACAGGAGAGTGGGAGATTTTAGATAAAGGAAACATGACGAAAATTGTGGTTGTGGTGAGATTTTCATTCATTCATTTTCTTTTCAGCTTAGTCCCTTCATTAGGTCAACACACAGCGGAATGAACCGCCAACTTATCCAGCATGTTTTACGCAGCGGATTCTTTTCCAACTGCAACCAATCACTGGGAAACACCCATACACTCCCAGTCACACACATACACTATGGACATATTAGTTTACCCAATTCACCTATAGCACTTGTCTTTGGACTTGGGGAAACCGAAGCACCTGGAGGAAACCCACTTCAACATGGGAAGAACATGCAAACTCCACACAGAAATGCCAGCTGACCCAGTCGAGGCTTGAACCAGCAACTTTCTTGCTGTGAGGTGACCCACTGCACCACTTGAGATTATAAATCGATAGAAGAATCAATAAATTATTCAGTGGTTCAATTCTGGTTGTTTAAGTCAAATGTTTTAACAGACAGAAAGATATGCACATTCATACTATGTGACAAGAAATAATTCAGTGAATTGGAATTTTGGTCATCCATCATCTCTCCATCTAACTCAATCCATCCATCTATCCATCCATCCAGTCATCCATCCAGTCACTGTTTTATTCATCAATCCATTCATCCATCCATCCACCCATCAATCACTCTATCGTCATCCATTCATCCATCCATGCACCCATCACTCTTACATCAACCACACATGAATCAGTCAGTCATCCATCCAGTCACTGTTTTATTCATCAATCCATTCATCCATCCATCCATCCATCCATCCATGTCTATTACATCAACCATGTATCAATCACTCTATCTTCATCCATCCACTCACTGATTTATTCATAAACCTATTCATCAATCCATTCACTCATTGCATTATTCATGAATCCATCTATCCATCCATCCATCCACTCTTACATCAACCATCCAATCTCTCTATCATCTATCCATCCATTCATCCATCTACCCACTCACTGCTTTATTCATCAATCCATTCATCCATCCATACATCCATTAATCTTGCATCAACCATCCAACAATAACTCTATCATTATTCATCCATTACTGGATTTTCCATCCATCCATTAATCCATCCATCCATCCATCCACTAACTGCTTTATTCATCCATCCATCGCTTTATTCAATCCATTCATCTGTCCATCCATCACTCTTACAGTACATCAGTTATCCATCAATAACTATCATCATCCATCCATCGTTTTCATCTATATATCTATCCATCAGTCTTGTATCAACCATCCATCAATCACTCAATCATCACACATCCATCACTTTATTATCCATCTATCCACTCACTGCTTTATTCATCAATCCATTCATCCATCTATTCATCCATCCATTCATCACTCGTACAGTTCATTAACCATCAATAACTCTATCATCATAAATCCATCGCTATATTATTCATCCATACATCCACTCACTACTTTATTCATCAGTCCATTTATCCATCCATCCACTCTTACATCAGCCATTCATCAAATCACTTTATCATTATCCATCAATCGCTGTATCCATCCATCCATCCATCCATCCATCCATCCATCCATCGCTTCATTCAATCCATTCATCTGTCCATCCATCACTCTTACAGTACATCAGTTATCCATCAATAACTATCATCATCCATCCATCGTTATCATCCATATATCTATCCATCAGTCTTGTATCAACCATCCATCAATCACTCAATCATCACACATCCATCACTTTATTATCCATCCATCCACTCACAGCTTTATTCATCAATCCATTCATCCATCTATTCATCCATCCATTCATCACTCTTACAGTTCATTAACCATCAATAACTCTATTATCATACATCCATCGCTATATTATTCATCCATACATCCACTCACTGCTTTATTCATCAGTCCATTCATCCATCCATCCACTCTTACATCAGCCATTCATCAAATCACTTTATCATTATCCATCAATCGCTGTATCATCCATCCATCCATCCATCCATCCATCCATCCATCCATCCATCACCCTAACATAATTTACATAACTTACATTAGACTTACATCTATCTATCTATCTATCTATCCATCCATCCATCCATCCATCCATCCATCCATCCATCCATCGCCCTAACATAATTTACATAACTTATATTATCTATCTATCTATCTATCTATCCATCCATCCATCCATCCATCCATCCATCCATCCATCCATCCATCCATCCATCCATCCATCCATCCATCCATCCATCCATCCATCCATCCATCCATCCATCCATCGCCCTAACATAATTTACATAACTTACATTATCTATCTATCTATCTATCTATCTATCTATCTATCTATCTATCTATCTATCTATCTATCTATCTATCTATCTATCTATCTATATCCATCCATCCATCCATCCATCGCCCTAACATAATTTACATAACTTACATTATCTATCTATCTATCTATCTATCTATCTATCTATCTATCTATCTATCTATCTATCTATCTATCTATCTATCTATCTATCTATCTATCTATCTATCTATCTATCTATCTATTTATCCATCCATCCATCCATCCATCCATCCATCCATCCATCCATCCATCCATCGCCCTAACATAATTTACATAACTTAAATTATCTATCTATCTATCTATCTATCTATCTATCTATCTATCTATCTATCTATCTATCTATCTATCCATCCATCCATCCATCCATCCATCCATCCATCCATCCATCCATCCATCCATCCATCCATCCATCCATCCATCCATCCATCCATCCATCCATCCATCCATCCATCCATCCATCCATCGCCCTAACATAATTTACATAACTTACATTATCTATCTATCTATCTATCTATCTATCTATCTATCTATCTATCTATCTATCTATCTATCTATCTATCATCCATCCATCCATCCATCCATCCATCCATCCATCCATCCATCCATCCATCCATCCATCCATCCATCCATCCATCCATCCATCCATCCATCCATCCATCCATCCATCCATCCATCCATCAAAACAAAAATAAATGTATTTCTTAGCATTTCAGTTTTTAACCTTGTTTGCATTAAAATTGGTAATTATACTTCCACATACTCTCTACATTCAAATGTAAAATAACACATTTTCAAGGCAAGACAGAGTCTACATTTTTCATTCAGCATGCACAGCTCTATGTAACAAAAATCATATTTTAGACCACAACATTCTTCCAGTCCATGCACTTGTCACAGCTGAAGCGCTGAATAAATTTGTCTGAAACCGTCCACAATTCAGCGAATAAGCCCAGCTGAATATTTATACAGCAAAGACCTTGTGTGTAAATAACAGGGCTGAGATGTCAAAAAAGCAGGCACACATTTTGAATAGATAATGTTATAATATTATAATCTCAGCGACCCTACTGGCACAGATAAAAACATCAGGGAGAGATGTGTTCCGGTGTGAAGATACTGCCTGCCTAACTAATGCTCTCCAGAGCAGTGCTTTAATTAAGTCCCTATAGGTTCCAGTCGAGCTGATTAAAATAAGCACTTGTGGAGGCTTTCCTCACACAAAGCCTTCTTCCATGAACTGTTTTCTGCCCCCTTTTCTCAGGACCAAGGGTTAAGAAGTACCGCTGTTGGGGAGACATTGAAAAATCACACTAAGGTTTTCCACGGAGGGCCGAGGCGGCACTGCTCCTTTGAATATAATCACATTTAAGAGTACTTTAGATATCCTGCTTCTTATTGGACACCCAGGGAAATTACTGCTTACCAGTGCGATGGGATTGGTCGTTTTGTGAAAACCCAACGGACTTAAATTACAACACTGCTGCTTGTGCAATTGCCCGGCTATTGTTGGTGTGAAAAAAGATGACACATTTGTTAAGCTCCATTGAGCAGCGGGATTACTTATATGGAAGCTTTCTTTGAAAAGGAGATTCCAGCACACACACTTTACATACGCATTTCCACGCTTCCTTAAGGCATCACAGGGCATTTTTTTTTCTTTTTGCACGCGCGTGAGCTTCGCCTGCGAAATAAATTGTGACAGTAACTCAATATGAAGTGAAATAGCTGAGAAAGCCCTGAGTTCACTTGCGCTGACAGTGCTGTTTAATTCCATCTCGTGCCGGCCCTGACATTTCTGCTGCCACTAAATATTAAACATGTATACCCCTTTCATTTGCATCCGGTAATGAGTATGAAGACAGCACCCAACTGGTCAAGCCTATGCTATCACACTTGCTCATATCAAGTCACGTGCTGCAGAGATAGAGGGAAAGCGAGCGAGGAGACACAGATTTTTCTCTATGACCTCTGGGTTGACATTTTGCCTGCTTTTGCACACATGTCTCCCCTAAAGCTTGAAGATGCACACCGCTCGGTGTCCAAAAGCCCTTTCCCTGGTGTTTTGGAACAGCGGTATATATGCCAGGAGAGGCAGAGTTAAACGCATTTGCTCCAAATGCCAGACGATCTTGATAATGCTATATATATTCATGATCTGGCAGCCACGAAAGAGCAGAAGCCAAAATACGCTTAGTAATTCCTCGTGTTTGCGTCAGATCTGGGGCTATCAATCTGCAGATAAACTTTCATGTATTAGAGGATACGTGAAGGAGCTTTTGAGGTCATGGCTGAAACGGTTTGGCATTAATGCTGGTTAGTTATGAAAATAATCAAATATGTATGATATCATGTGGGACTTGGAAATTATGTTTAAAATGGCAAACAATGGAAATTCTGCTGACATATACATAAACAGGGTTGGCCATTTATATGGATACACCTTAATAAAACGGGAATGGTTGGTGATATTAATGTCCTGTTTGTGGCACATTAGTATATGTGAGGGACTTTTCAAGATGGGTGGTGACCATGGTGGCCATTTTGAAGTCGCCATCTTGGATACAACTTTTGTTTTTCCAACAGGAAGAGGGTCATGTGACACATCAAACTTATAGGGAATTTCACAAGAAAAATAATGGTGTGATTGCTTAACATATCTTTATTCCTTTATGAGCCCCCTCACATATACTATAACCATAACCATTCCCATTTTATTAAGGTGTAACCATATAAATGGTATATATATATATATATATATATATATATATATATATATATATATATATATATATATATATATATATATATAAGCAATATCACATGAGTAGCAGTGCAATATGGCTGTATATTGGCACTGGTGGGAGGCGTGCGTTGGTGTAATACTTCATAACAGTTCAACACCGTAACCGCATGTATAAAAAATAAACAAATAAATCAAATACGAAGCTTCTCGCTAACCTTTTAGTATAAGGAACTACTTTCTTCCGCCATTCACCTGCAGCTGACCGTCAGTACAGCAAAAAAACATTGCTAATCCACAAACATCACTTTACAGCTAGTATTTGAATGATTCTCCAGCTTAACCTCTCAGGCCCAAGGTGTTTTACATGCATTTTTTATTTATTTTTGCTATTTGGGCTTATTAGAACATAATTAAAATACAAATCTAAGTATCATCTTTTGATACCATGTACTTTTAGAGAAAATGATGTCCATATATGTGGACTCGTGGTACGAATTTACATAAAAGACTTTTTCCTGAATTTTTTTTAATGCATAGAATTTTTTTTCATTTTGGACAGTTAAAAATAGGGTTTGGGACATTTCATATGCTGCAAAACAGTTGCAGGATGACACCGTATGTCTGTAACAAAATATAAAACATTCAAATATTTTAAATAGCCATTTAAGAGCTAAAATGTGCTGTCCACGTATATGGACACTCAAGCCCTAGGAGGATAATGTAGAGTACTGTAACTTCTTCGTGATGACAAAACAGATGATTTTGCTCACATTTTAAGATTATAAAACTGAACGATACAAGATTTCCCAGGATTTCTCAGGATTTCACAAAAACAAACCCAGAAAAAGCTAAAGCAAAGCGAACACTGCTGTATTACTATGGTACATTATGTTGTCCAACAGCTGCAATATGTCAAACTGTAGTCCTCTGCTTGCCACTTGTATGGGCGGAGTAATACACAGTGGTGAATAGGCTGTATGAGTGCTAATATTACTTTTATATCCCACGGCAATCAGCCAATGAGATTCAAGAACCAGACAGCACTGTTGTACAAACATATATGGCCCATTTCCACTGTCGGGTCTATATGCTTTTATGGCTAGTTCCACTGTCGAAAGGTACCCAAAAGCGAACCTTATTGTACCACTTTTTGGGTACTCTTTGCAAAGGGTACCTAGCACAACAAAAGGGTACCAAAAGGCGGAGCTAGACATGCAACTGAATGCTATTGGTTTACAGAGATACGTTCGTGCAACAAGCCAGAATGAAAACAAAGGAACCGCCATGTTTTAAATACACAGCAGAAAAATCACACTGTTATAATATACACGTATAATAATAAGCTATGGTCGACCCAAGCTCAAACAAACCTTGGCGTCGTCTTGATAAACAGCCACAAAGCCAAGAAGAGCAGAATATACCCTGTGCCCTGTAGTTATTTACAAGGCTGTCTAAAGCGCGAGCGGTTTCGCTTTTTCGCGTGCGGCCGTCGTGCGTCTATATTTGAAATAACGATCTTCTTGAGCTGATAATAATAGCATGCGTTTGATTATTGAAGTGCTTCTGATATCTGATCCTTTCAGAAACGGACAAACGTGAGAGTGAAGTGTGAAAAAACAAAGCAGCAAAGGATTCTTTCAGCAACCTAAAACATGAACAAACTGTCATGTTTAACAATTAACACCACCTTTTGGATTATTATGAACTGGGAATTATAGAATTACTCTCTAACAAGAGGTCACGTGTGCTGGTGATGATTAAAGATACAGATGAGAGGCTTGCAGTGACTGAGCATGTTGCATGTTGTTTTTGAAGCCAAATAAGGACTAAATGTATGCTGTGTGTAGTTTTTCCTGTAATTGGTAACATATCGGAGACTGTAAGGGGCTGGATGTGTTCATATATGTTGCATTTATTTATTTATATATTTATTTTATATGATTGCACATGTTACAGTAGGCTATTTCACCCTATTATTGATCTGCAGTTATAATCAAATCATGTTCATAAAAAGGTTAGAAAATGAACATTTATACAAGTATTGATGTGTATAAAGCATCTGTTTCGTGAGAAGTGCTTCTCGTATGATATGTGAACCACCTGTACAGCTTTACTTTAACAGTTCCTTAAACGAGAATGACATTGACTGACTGACTTTGTCGCACACCACAACAACCAAAAGGGTTGTCCCTTTTAGCAGTGGAAACACAAGCCTGATAAATGTGACCCATACCGACCCATACCGTACTGTACCACTCAGTGGAAACGGGTCAATATTTACAGTGCCTATAGAAAATTATCCAGTAATAATAATTGTAGTAATTACACGTTGGCAAATTAAAACATAATAAATACATTTTATGATGCAGCATGTTTCCAATATATGAACATACATGGTTGTTTAAATCATGTTAAAAATTGTAATATTACATTTGAAAAATGTATGGTTTATCTTTATCGTCAAAGTTGAGCAATTAAGAGCTTCCAATTTATTCAAGTAAATGAAACAATTGAATTAATACATTAGATTATGGAACAATCACCAGCGATCTTGGGACTGTAGATCACTGGTGAACTACACACACCACATGAACTACCACAACCAGAATGCATTGTACCAATCAACACCTGCTCCAGCTGACCGTCATCCAGACACACACTCTCTCTCTCTCTCTCTCTCTCTCTCTCTCTCTCTCTCTCTCTCACACACACACACACACATTCACAGCTGCGGCTCAATCCCACTCATCACCTGGACTATATATTTCAGTTTGCGTGCCCCTCTCATTGTCTGTTGTTTTGCGTTGCTTCTATGATGTCTGTGTGTTCCTGGTTTGTTTTGCCTTGTTTTTTCATAGTTTTTTCATTAAATGTTTAAATGCTGCGTTTGGATCCGCTCTGTTTTTTCTCCTTTAAACTTGTCACCTGATGGTTATAATGCATTTTCTCAAGTTTTAAAAAACAATATTCAATTTTTAGTTTAAATTTAACATGTGTAAATTATGTTTTAGTAATAATGACAACAATTTATATAAAGTCATATGCTTATGTACGTCTGCATTAAAGCACTTTTAGAGCATTTTTAGATAATGTACAGTTGAAGTCGGAATTATTAGCCCCCATGAATAATAAGACCCCCTGTTAATTTTTTTCTCTCCCCAGTTTCTGTTTAAAGCTACGGTCACACTGGGTTACTCTTTGTGTCGTACGGCGCTGTGAAAAGGGGCGGGATTAAACAAGATAATTAGACATTTAAAAAAGCCAACGATTACATAATATTTTTAATTTCTGTCCAGAGAGGTCGTGTTTTAATCCTCGATTGGTCTCACGCAGTCAAGTGATGCGATTTCGCAGGTCAGAGTTCACCAAGCTTGAACTTTGCACCGCATGACCCTGAGTTTCCGGTCTGAGGCATTCGCGTGCGTATGAATGGAAGTCTATGGGAGGAAAAGCCCAGTGTGACCGCAGCTTAACGGTGAGAAGTTTTAACATTTCTAAACATAATTTTAATAACTAATTTCTAATAACTGATTTCTTTTATATTTGCCATGATGACAGTAAATAATATTTTACTAGATATTTTCAAGACACTTCTATACAGTTAAAGTGACATTTAAAGGCTTAACTAGGTTAATTAGGTTAACTAGGCAGTTTAGGGCAATTAGGCAAGTTATTGTATAATGATGGTTTGTTCTGTAGACTGTTGAAAAAATATATAGCTTAAAGGGGCTATTAATTTTGTCTCTAAAATGTTTTTTTTTTTTTAATTATTAAAAACTGCTTTTATTCCAGCCAAAATCAAACAAGTAAGACTTTCTCCATAAGAAAAAATATTATCAAACATATTGTGAAAATTTCCTTGCTCTGTTAAACATAATTTGGGAAATATTTGAAAAAGAAAAAAAAAAAAAAACTCTGAGGGGGCTAATAATTCTGACTTCTACAATAGATGATGAGGAAAATTACAGCATGACTTAAAAAAATAATAAAATGCAGCTTAAATGAACTCCCATATTACACAATCAAATTAAACAATTTTTATCTTTGTCTGCAGTGAGCTAAAACAATATCATTTGTTTACTTTCGCTATGTTTCATATGCAACACACACACACACACACACACTCAAAGCACATGTCTACAAGCAAGACGAAAGAAAAGGAAAAGATAAAAAAGCCAAAAAATCATGCCATTTTCTTTTCTCTTTGACAAAATCTCCAGACAGCACAGGAATATAATGACTTTCAAAAGGAATCATCTGTCTCGGAGCTCTGTGAAGAAACTTTACAAATTAATTTCACTTGTGAGGCACTTGGCAGGATGTTTCTTTTCTTTTTTTATATGCTTAACTCAGAACGCAGCATTGTGCGTATCATTCTCCCTCACCGACGCTGGATGTCGAGAGATTTTGAAGACCTTTCAGAAGAATTGTATCGCTTTAATAAAATGAATCAGATGTGTCAGGTTATCAAACTATGATCAAATGCAGAGCTGACTGTTGAAGAGACGCAGGAGCACTTCAAAGCAATGGGATACCGCAAAAAAAAAAAAATGTAGGGGGAGAAATAGGGGATATTGAAAAGTGTCTGTGATTCGGTTCAGGTGTGGGGTATTTCTTGTAATTCTATGTAATCCACATTGTTTGGTACATTACATGCAAATAGGAGCATCCAATCCTGTCCACTTCCCAAGAGTCCAGTGTGATGATTCGTTCTGAAGTTGGCTGATGTTTGCTTGTCATGTTTGCGTCAAGTGTGCTTATTGCCTTGAGTCGGAACAACAGGATGTCGCTCAGGTACTTAGTCACAGGTTCGCTTTTCGCTGCCTCAGATTCTCTGTCACATACGGTCGCCTGTCATTTTGTAAGAGGTAAGCAGCATCGAAGTAGCCTTGCAACAAAACCATCATAACACTGTCATCATAATGCTTAGCGAGGGACTATTTTCTTTGGCATTTCAGTCTTGAATACGTTTCTGTACAGTAGTTGTGACTTCAAAGGCACATTAAAATCTTCTTTTTTTCTTATTACAACAAAAACCACTAAAGTTTCTATCAAAAAGAATGCTAATTGGAAGGCTAAGTGTTAGCATGTGGATAATTGCCAGGTTAAAGCATTGCACTTTTCACCCCATAGACTTACATTCATACATATGCGAATGTGGCAGACCAGAAACGCAAGCTCGTGCGTTAAGTTTCGCAGTTTGCTGCATTTGAAAGTTCAAGCTTGGTGAACTCTGACCTGTAAAATCGCTTCATGTGAGACCAAAACATGACCTCTATGCAAATCATGACGATGAGCAAATCATACTAAATTGTACAAATTAGATTGTACTTATTCATACGAAGTAGCCACTACATTAAAAAATGACGAATTGCTGTGAGATTGCGTTGTTATATTACATTTTCATTCATTCATTCATTCATTCATTCATTCATTTCCTTTTCGGCTTAGTCCCTTTATTAATCTGGGGTCACCACAGCGGAATAGACCGCCAACTTATCCAGCACATGTTTTCCGCAGCTGCAACTCATCACTGGGAAACACTTTTACAACACTGTCAATCACACACATACACTATGGACAATTTAGCTTATCCAATTCACCTATAGCGCATGTCTTTGGACTTGTGGGGGAAACTCAAACAGAAATTCTAAATATGGGAGAGGGGTCTGGATGTAGACCTGGTGAAGTGCAATCAGAGCTGCATCCAATGTTTTTTAATGCGCTCACCTAACCCCTCCCCTAACCCTACCCCTCACAGTGACGTCACTCACTCCATTGAGTGCACTGTCTGACATTGCATCGTTGAGTGATGCAATCTCAGCTTGCATCATAAAGGCTGCATCCAGGTACTATTGCAACATTTTTTTATGTCTAATCATCTTGTTTAATCCTGCCCCTTTTAGCAGTGCCATACATCAGAATTTTGCATGCTTAAACTCTGTTACTGCGCCATAAGTGTTAGCGAAACAATGACTAAAAACAGGCACTTCAAAAATTACCTTAGCTTGGTCCACCTGGTTTGAAACACCAATTGTTCCAATAGCTTTCACATCACACCACTGCTTAAAGTTTAGAAAAAAGATTTAAGAAAAGGTATTTTATTTTCTCCTCATTTCTTCAGAATATGTATTTTATGACTGCAACACAATGTAAGCAGACAGACTGTTAGCTTGAAAATGCTAACAAGCATTACTCTAAATAAAACATTTCTTTAAAAGTCACTCCACCCTATTCCATAAAAATAATTACAGTAGCTTTCAGTTTGTCAATTTCAAACATAAATGTTGAGATTACTTTCAAAACAAGACATTTTTGCAGTATTTGTTGCTGAAAAAAAACAAAACAAAACATACATTCATTTTTCTTTGGTTTTGTCCCTTATTAGTATATTAGTATTGCTAATTAAAGCAATTTCTTTTTGCATTTCTATTTACTTCCAAAAATTTCAAATAACCTGCTTTCACATATATCTATCTGATCACTTATTTGGTCCAAAATACAGTAAAAACTGTGCCGTTGTGAAATGTGTGTTCTATTTTACCACATAAAAATGTAATATAGGCGGCGCAGTGGGTAGCGATGTCACCTCACAGCAAGAAGGTCGCTGGTTGGAGTCTCTGCTGGGTCAGATGACATTTCTGTGTGGAGTTTGCATGTTCTTTTCGTGTTCGTGTAGGTTTCCTCGGGGTGCTCCAGTTTCCCCCACAAGTCCAAAGACATGTGCTATAGGTCAATTGAGTAAGCTAAATTGTCCATAGTGTATGTGTGTGATTGACTGTGTAAGTGTTTCCCAGTGATGAGTTGCAGCTGGAAGGGCATCCTCTGCGCAAAACATATGCTGGATAAGTTGGTGGTTCATTCCGCTGTGGTGACCCCAGATTAATAAAGGGACTAAGCCGAAAAGGAAATGGGTGAATGAATGAATGAATGAAAATGTAATATACCAACGCAATCTCATGGCAATTCGTAATTTTTTTTTATTTAGTGGCTACTTCGTATGAATTTGTACAATCTAATTTGTACAATTTAGTATGATTTGCTTATCGTCGAATGACGGCTGGGTTTAGTGGTGGGGTTGGTTGCCACGCATCCTTTTTAAAATTGTACGAATTCATAAATTAGCCACTTAATTTCAATAATTTGTTTCAAACATCAAAACTTGTGTTATATTAGTTTACTACACACAAAGTGAAATATTTCAAGCTTTTATTTGCTTCAATTTTAATGATTCATTTTTCAGCAGGATTTGGCACCTGCCCACAAAAGCCAAGTACCTGGTTTAATAGCTATGGAATAACTACACTTGATTGGCCTGACTTAAACCCCACTGAAAATCTATAAGCTATTGTCAAGAGGAAGATGAGAAAGCAGAGACCCCCAAACACAGATGAGCCAATGAAGACCAATATCAAAGCAACTTGGGCTCTCATAACACCTCAACTTGGTGCTGTAATTAGTGCAAAAGAAGGAAAGTACTGAGAACAAAATCCAGTAAATTAACACACTTTTCAGAATGCTAACATGTGTTTAAGATCCTTTTTTATAGTTCACATAAAATATTCTAACTTTGTGAAATACTGGATTTGAGCTTTTTTATCTTTAATCCACAATCATTAAAATTGAAACAAATAAAGGCTTGACATATTTCACTTTGTATTTAGTGAACTAAAATACAAGTTTCACTTTTTGAAAAAGTATTGAAATAAATGGACCTTCCCTTGATATTCTAATTTTTTAGCACATTCCTGTATTCATGTAATAGCTGAATCCCCAAAGCTAACAGTGCTAGCTTGAAAATGCTAACAATACTTTTATTATTCTGAATAATATTACTAATTAAACAATTTATACTATAACAATCACCCTTTTTTTTGGTTCTACGTCTGGTACTGTATGTCCAGCCTGATCTCACGAAAAAACGTAAGTATTTTACGTTTTGTCAGTTTAGTGGCTAATTCGTACGAATTCGTACGAGTTCAGTTGTACGAAATTGTACGATTTTAAAAAGGAGGCGTGGCACCTAACCCCACCCCTAAACCCAACCGTCATTGAGGGATGAGCAAATCGTACTACATTATACGAATTAGATCGTACAAATTCTTATGAATTGGCCACTAAATCAAAAAGTTACGAATTGCCGTGAGATTGTGTTGGTATGTCATACACTTTCAGAAATAAAGGTACAAAATCTGTCACTGGGATGGTATCTTTTCAAAAGGTACATTTTCCTAACAGGTCCTTAAAGGTATATATTAATACCGAAAAAAGCACTTTAAAAGATACAAAAATGTACCTTTTAAAAATACCGCCCCAGTGACGGATTTTTTTACCAATAATATCTGTAGCTTTTACCAATTTCAAGCAAAATGTTGACTATTTGTTTCATCTCCTCAGAGCACAGCGCTTGACTTCCATATCTCAGCCTCATTTCTCTTCCATATTTTTTCTTGTCTGAAGCCTGGCAATAGTCCTCTATTATTTTAATACGCACTTGGTTTTAATACATTATTGATCTTTAGGTTGAACTAAAGGGCACTGCATTAGGGCCACGATTCTGAGGCTTTCTGCTGCGTGACATTCATGTACTTGTGAAAAATTATACCAATTATGAAATCAACCAGCAGCTGCCTCAAAAAGCAATCAATTGTCACATCGAAAAGCATTTTGTTCCATTGCTATCAATAGCTTTTTGGTTACACAGAGGGTGTGAGAGTGGGGGTGTGAGGTGTTTAACGACCTACGAACGTTCGTTTTTCTTGGGCTTTCTTCTTCTGGTGGCTTTTGTCTTTTTCTTTAATTTATTTATTTGGTGGTGAGGAGGGGGGTGTTCATTTTTTGAGAACAATAGGATTTGTATGTTTCCTAAGCAAAACATATGGAGGCATGGTGCATTGTGTCCTATTGATCTCCTCAGTGTTTTTAGCCATTTTCTTCCTTCATGTCTCATATCTATGATGGCAATTAAGGGAACGCAGGAGAGGTGTGTTTGTCACTCCTGGGGAGCCTGTCTCACCACGACACATGGACAATTAGCCTGAACGTCGCTGCTGTTGCAAATGAAACATGGGGCGATTCCTTTGAAAACAAGAAACTGTGGTTCCTCCTTCCTGTGGAAATAACTGAATATGTACCATTGCTGAAAAGTTCAGCTATGATTGTTTTATCGTTTATGAAAGAAGTCATTTACAGTATCATCAAGCTTACATGTGTTTGATTGAGAATATTAAAAAAGAGTGATATTTTGGAATACTGTTAATATTGAAAAAAATACTTCTTCCTAATAATTATATCATTTTGTCTTTATCATGATTACAGAACATACTATTTTACCAGGTATTTCACAAAATACTAGTATTAAGCTTTAAGTGCAAGGTAATGACTTAATTAGGTTAAACAGGCTCAAGTTAGGTTAATTGGAAAATGAATTAGACACCAGTGGTTAGTTCTGTAGCCAAACAAAAATAAAGAAAAAATCTCTTTATATATACCCCAGCCAAAAATAAATAAATAAATAAATAAATAAATAAATAATTTTCTCCACAAAGAAAAATAATAGCAAATGTATACAGTTTTTCTCCCCGCCAAAAAACAAAACAAAACAGAAAGACAAATATAATAGCAAATTCAACGAAAATATCTCCTTAATTCTGTTAAAGATCACTTGAAAAAATACCTTTATAAAAGAATGAAAATTCCACAGGACTGGTCATTTTGCCTTCAACTATATAGTTGTTTAATAATAACCTTTCCGGCCATTTTATTAGGTACACCTTACAAGTACCGGGTTGGACCCACTTTTGCCTTCAGAACTGCCTTAATCCTTCATGGCATAGATTCAACAAGGTACTGAAATATTCCTCAGAGATTTCTGTTCCACCACATTCCAAAGGTGCTCTATTGGACAGTGATCTGTTGATTTTGGAGACCATTTGAGTACAGTGAACTCATTGTCATGTTCTAGAAACCAGTCTGAGATGATTCGTGCTTGGTATATTATCCTGCTGGAATGTTGGATCCATGCTTTCATGTTGTTGACACCAAATTTTTACCCTACCATCTGAATGTCGCAGCAGAAATCAACTCATCAGACCAGGCAACGTTTTTTCAATCTTCTATTGTCCAGTTTTGGTGAGCCTGTGCAAATTGTAGCCTGAGTTTCCAGTTTTTAGCCGAAAGGAGTGGCAACCGGTGTGGTGCTCTAGCCCATCCACCTCAAGGATGGATGTGTTGAGCATTTAGAGATGCTCTTCTGCATACCTCGGTTGTAACAAGTGGTTATTTGAGTTACTGTTGCCTATCTATCAGCTTGTACCAGTCTGGCTATTTTTTTCTGACCTCTGGCATCAACAAGGCATTTGCGCCTACAGAACTGCTGCTTAAATGGACATTTTCTCTTTTTTGGACCACTCTCTGTAAACCCTGGAGATGGTTGTGCGTGAAAATCCCAGTAGATAAGCAGTTTCTGAAATACTCAGACCAGCCAGTCTGACACCAACAACCATGCCACGTTCAAAGTCACTTAAATCACCTTTCTTCCCCATTCTGATGCTCGGTTTGAACTGCAGCAGATCGACTTGACCATGTTTACATGCCTAAATGCATCGAGTTGCTGCCATGTGATTGGCTGATTAGAAATTTGCATCAACGAGCAGTTGGACAGGTGTACCTAATAAAGTGGCCGGTGAGTGTTTATAGTAATATATATATATATTTTTTTTTTATTATTTTCATTAGTGAATTATTTTTTGTGATGCAAGAGATGCGGAAAATTAACAAACATCCTTTATATTCTTTTGGAGATATTGACAATTGATAATGTTCAAAGAAGCCTTTCAAATTCCTATTTTTTTTCTGCAAAGGTAACCCCAACAAATGAATATATGATACTTTTTTCAAACCCAAATCCAAACGCTCTTCTTCTTTCTAAACCCCAGTGAATGTCATCATCACCATCTCATTCCTCTACATCTTTCCGTCTGTTCGTTGGTCAGTGCCTTCTGAAAGCATTACTCTGACTCACTCTTGTACCCTTTTGCTTGACTTCACCTGCAACATCTGTAAGTGAGTGAGACTCAGCGCAGGAAGCCTCCCGTGTGATTATTCAGAAACAGGGTATTATCTCCATCCTCACAGAAAGAGTGGATTTACTTATTTACATTTCACAGAGCCGCAGGTAACAGGAAGAGCAGAGAAAAAGGGCAGGCTCCACGCTCCTGTGGAATAGTAATGCGCTCCAAATGCTCGCGAGGTCAAGTGTAAACCGCGGCTTCGACAATGGCAGACAGTCTGCATCTCCAAGCCCAACAACACTCAATCATGCAGCGCTCTCAAGCAGAGAGACTTTATCTCAGAGTCTGGAGGCTCTGCTCATGTTTACAAAGGAAGTTCCTGCAAGAGGACGACACTCAACAATCAGCTGACGGAGATACAATCAAACAACAATAGAAGCTGAAACTTTATCGAAGATGTGACCTGCTGATCGTGTTCACTGCTCTCTTTTGCAATATTTCCTGTCGTCTCTTTAATGGCGCTCTGCATTCTGATTCGCAGGGGTTGACCTATTGTGAGAATGGAACTGTATAGTATTTCTCTATAGTCTGATTTACCATTGGAAGTTTAGGCTTTTTTTAGGTATGTTTATAATTTATTTTAAAATTGAGATGTAATGGAGAATAATTATTTTCTGGAAAAGTAATGTATGTTGATAATTGTTTTACACTCCAAAAATATATATTTAGGCTTACAAATAAGGTTTATGTATTCTAATGGCATATAACATTTTGATCCATTTGGATGACATTGTCTTAACATAATTAAACTGATAAATGTTATGCAATTCTTGAAAGAAACAAGAACAAGTTTTATGCAATAATAGCAATAAATCCAATGTGTTTTAAAATGCTTCTTAATAGTTTAAAACACATTTTATTTGAAAATTTGAAGCTGGACAGACTTGGCGGGCCCAAGCGTATTGTGAGAGTCCTGTGGGAACATCTGGCTGAACCTCAAGTCAGAGGGATATTCAACTATCACCTCTGAAAGAGCTTTGATCTGATCCCGAGGGAGGCTGCACACATTAAGACCGAGTGGTCCATGTCCTCCAACTCTATTGTTGACGTGGCCGTGAGGAGCTGTGGCCGTAAGGTCTGTGGTGCCTGTCGAGGCAGCTATCCATGAACCCGGTGGTGGACACCAGAAGTAAGGGATGGCGTCAAGCTGAAGGAGGAGTCCTACAGGGCTTGGTTGACTTAGAGGACTCCCGAGACAGCTGATGGGTACCGGCAAATCAAGCATAAAAACTCGGCAAAAACTCGGACCTGAGAAGAATTCGGGAAGACTTTGGAGGAAGACTATCAGTCGGCACCAAAGAGATTCTGGCAAACTGTCCAGTGCCTCAGGAGGGGAAAACAGCTGTTTACAGCGGAAGTCGGACGGTGGAAGGAATATGTCATTTCATTGAAGAAGCAGAGAGTGGCGAGGTCACTGAGGTAGTTTGCAAGCTCCGCAGTGGCAAAGCAGCAGGGTGGATGAGATTCACCCTGTGCATACTAGGTCTCTGGATATTGTGGGACTGTCTTGGCTGGCACACGTCGAAAATATTACATGAAGGTTGGGGACAGTACCTCTGGACTGGGTAACTAGGGTGGTGGTTCCAATTTTCAGGAAGGGGAACCAGAGGGTGTGCTCCAACTATAGGGGGATCATACTCCACAGCCACCCTGGGAAAGTCTATGCCAGGGTACTGGAGAGGAGGATCCGGCCAATGGTTGAACCTAGGATCCAGAAGGAACAATACGGTTTTTCGTCCAGGCAGTGGTACACTGGACCAGCTCTATACCCTCACCAGGGTGCTGAACGGTTCATGGGAGTATGCCCAACCAGTCCGCATGTGTTTTGTGGACTTGGTGAAGACATTTGAGCGTGTCCCTCGTGGCATTCTGTGGAGGGTGCTCTGCGAGTATGGGGTCAGAGGTGCTCTTTTAATGGCTGTCTCGTCCCTGTATAAACGAAGTAGGAGTTTGGTTTGAAAGTCAAACTTTTTTCCAGTGCATGTTGGACTCTGGCAGGGCTGCCCTTTGTCACTAATTCCGTTCATAATTTATACGGACAGAATTTCAAAGTGCAGCCTTGGGCTTGATGGGGTCCGGTTTGGGGAACACAGGATTTCATCTCTGTTATTCGCAGATGATGTTGTCATGTTGGCTTCATCGAACATGGACCTTCATCATGTACTTGGGTAGTTTGTTGCAGAGTGTGACGTGGCTGGGATGAGAATCAGCACCTCTAAGTCCGAGGCCACGGTGCTCCACCGGAAAAAGGTGGTTTACCATCTCCAGGTTGGAGGAAAGTCCTTACAACAGGTGAAGGAGTTCATGTATCTTGGGGTTTTGTTCACGAGTAAGGGAAGAGTGGAACATGAGATTGGAGCGGTCGTTGTGGTAAAGGAGGAGCTGAGCCAAAAGGCAAAGCTCTCGATTTACCGGTCAATCTACGTTCCTACTCTCACCTATGGTCATGACAGAAAGGACAAGGATATCTCGTATCTCGGATACAAGCGGCCAAAATGAGTTTTCTTCGCAGAGTGGCAGGGTGCACCCTTATAGATAGGGTGAGGAGCTCTGTCACCCGGGAGGAGCTCGGAGTAGAACCGCTGCTCCTCCACATCAAGAGAAGTCAACTGAGGAGGCTCGGACATCTGTTTCAGATGCCTCCTGGACACCTACCTAGGGAGTTGTTCCAGGCATGTCCCACCGGCAGGAGACCTCAGGGAAAACCCAGGACACGCCGGAGGGGCTATCTCTCTTGGCTGGCCTGGCAATGCCTCGGGATCGCTCTGGAGGATCTGGAGGAAATGTCTGGGGAGAGGAAAGTCTGGAGTTCTCTCCTAAGACTGCTGTCCCCACGACCCGGCCCTGGATTAGTGGACGAAAATGAGATGAGATGGATTTGAAAAGTGCTTAGCAGCAGACCCGACAAACTTAATGTGCAATACTGCCATCTATTGCGTGGAGTATGGAGTCAATTTTGCCCTTGAATATTAAATAAACCAATCTAATAAAACTGAACTAATTGAATCTCTACAGCTAGATATATTTGTACCATATTCATATTTTTATTGGTTAAATCTAATAGTATTTTATTTTAATAGATTTAGAATGGTAATAAAGAATCTCAATAACCTAAATAATAATAATAATTATTATTATTATTATAACAATAATAATAATAATCATTTTAAATTATCTGTTAAAATAACAGATTATTAAAATATGCAGTCTGAGCTCTAATTCTGACTTAAACCTATGTATAAAAAGAATTCTTTAAAACATGTGTCAATTAAATGGAACTTTTGTAAAATAATTTAATTAGTACTTCATAAGCATTTATTCCAGCTTCAGGATACTGGCTAAAAAGCTATTCTGAAATACCCTGCCAAGCAAGTAAATAAATGTAATTATATATTTATATATACTCATGTATTTATGCAAAGTAAACTTTAAATAATCTAATGAGTATATTAATTATTGTGTATTCATGTAAAAAGAAAAATAGATTATACAAAACAATCTTTGATACCAGCGGTATGCATCTGCATAGGAAAGGCAAGGAATGGCACGACATCCTGTGTGTGAGACAAGAATAAATGAAGTGAAGGAACGGTAATGCAGAGTGTTGGACTGGGGACTGACAGGCCCACAGTCAGGCCTGAAGCAGCTGAGCTGGCATTAAACACACAGGACGGGTGCGGAGTGAAGCGCTCACTCAGTTACGGGCGGTGGGAATAATGAAGGGACGGCTCGGCGGAGCAGAGCGGGGGGCGAGGATGAGGACGGCCCAGCCATCGAACTGGAGAATTTAATTTCGCGCAGGGGTCTCTCCTCAAGCGTGCGCTCCCATGCAGACAGACTATACCTGTGTTGGAGAGCTGCTGCACTCTGGAGGCTTTATGGATCAGTGTTTCCTGCTTTACAGAGAGTGGATGAGAGGAAAAGGGTGGCGGAGAGTCTCTTGGGTGTCTGTCAGGATTGTTTAGAAAGATCAGTCGTCTGATGAGTATCTTAAAACGGAACTATTGTGCAAAATTCACTTTTTTCTGCACACTATCTACTGTGTTTGAAAATGTACTTCCGGTTTAGGAAGGTTCCATTCAACTGAAACTAATTACTTTAAATAGGGTTCTGCTACAAATAATCCATGATAGCGAACACTGAATTACTATGTTTCCAGCCACCTATTTTCATCGCATAAAAAAATGCTTAATTGAAATACCATGAGCGTGGTATTTGAAAGTAAAAAAAAATGCTAAAACTATGATAGAAACACAATTACCAAATAAAGTCCAGGATACACAACAAAACATTCATGTGAATTTATTTTAAAGGATCATATGTTTAAAAAAATGGGCATGATGGGACAGCATTAAATGGACAAACCAAAGGACTGACCACATTCTAAAATGTCTTCTAAAATGCCTCAACCAAAGTCTGTCATCAAAGTGGTTTAGTATTATGTTATCTTATACTGTATTTCCTTTCCCAAAGAAAAATGTATTTGGCATGCGCATTTTGTTCACAAAGAACAGCCAGTAGGGACCTAAAAAATATTTTCTTGAACAATTAATCCTAAAATTTACCATTACTTTAAATGCTGAAGGAGTCTCTCATTCCTGACTCATTTTGAGTTAGACATGTGAAATCACTCTTTCAATCATTATTACATTAATATCATTAACTGGAGGCTCACTCGGACTGAATCATTAACTGCAGACTGGCTCTGACCAGCATTATGAATCAGTGAATCATTAATGTGAGACTCGCTTTAAATGGATCATATGAATCACCATGTAGGTAACTGAAGATTCACTATGACTGAATCGTTTGAATCAATAAAATATTACCTGGAGACTGGATCTGATTGGATCTTTCTTTCTTTCTTTCTTTCTTTCTTTCTTTCTTTCTTTCTTTCTTTCTTTCTTTCTTTCTTTCTTTCTTTCATCCATCCATCCATCCGTCCTAAGTCACATTTGATTCAAGAAAGAGAGACATGCAATATATGCGCAGCATTTCTTTCAGACTCACACAGACTAGCCCATACCCACTACTAGAGTGAGATCAAACCAAGAACGTCATGGGATGTTAATCACAGTTTCATCCTCAGCCCAGTTTCTCACTATGAGTTTAAAAAGATGATCATAATCTCAGCGTAGACGCTCCCTTATCTGATCAGAGCGCTATGAAGGGTTATTCATTCAATTAGGGATGAGCCATAGAGATAAGAAGCAGATGCTGGGTGTCAGGGATTAGGAGCGATAGCTGTAAGACTGCATCTATCCTCACATCACGCCACATACGCACAAGCTGGCATCTCACGCACGTGTTTTACATGCACACACACACAAACAAACACACACTCACACACACAAAAACAGGAGCACACTGTGGGTTTTGGCTAAGAGGGACAGTTGTGGCCCCCCACATGCACACGCACACACACACACACACTTGCTGTGGTTCTGGGTCTGTGGTTTAGTGGACCTGCCAAGAGTTCAGGTCCTTTAAGTGGAAGTAATTGGGGAAGAACACGCTCCATTAAAAACAACTATTTAATACAATAATCATTCAATTAAAAAGCCCCTGTAGCGGCTGCCACAGCTCATTTGTGTCAACTGCATATTTTATTTGCAGAAAGAGGCACAGATTCACCATCACTTTTAACTGAAATATGTATCTTGAACAACATTTATTTACCTAGCATTTTTTATATTCATACTGATATTAACTTGGCATTTAATGAAAAATGATTGTTAAATGTTAACTTCAATCATATCCCTTCATACTGACGCAATTTGCAGTTTTTGGACAGCAGTCTATTGATTTAGACTTGAATTTGTAAGTACTATATAAGTAGGTTTACGTGAAAACAATATGCTAAAAACATTTTGAAAACTTTTGCATACAAACAACACTCTTGTCAAAATGATCCCATCCACAGACAGACAGGCAAATGGATAGACAGATAGATACAATGCAGCCTCATAGTTAGGGGTTTTATCTTGTTACACACACAATCAATATGATCTTTCCATGAAACCTTGTTATCTATATTGTGAGGAACGTTGGTAATCAGACAGTGCCCAATGACTTCCACTTCAGAAAAAAACAATACTATGGAATTAGTGGTTACCATCAGCTACATGATCAGGGGTGCGTTCCCAAAAACCATCGTTAGCCAACTAACGCTGCAAGTTTGTCGTTATAAACATAATTAGTTGATTTGGCATTTCCCAAATCCATCGTTCCAATGCACATTCGCAAGTTTTGATGCTTGCAACTCCATCTCTGGAGCTGTAGTTAGAAACATAGTTCCTGGCTGTATTCTGTTCCCACTTATCCCCCCCTATGCCCTATTAGTTTAGAACATTCTAACATTTAAACTTGTAATTACATATATAAAAAAACATTAAAAGTCATCTCTCTTAGGTGTAATTTACTTTCAAAGTGTTTTTACAGTTCAGTTTTAGCGATCTTCATGTTTACAATTGCGCTCCCTTCACAGTGCACTGATGACATTGATGTAATTTTGAACACAGCCGTGGCTCATGACGAAAGCTATAGGTGACCTGTTATTTAAAAGCAGAATTTATGTTACGTCTCCAAAGCTTGTGAAAACAAAATAACGAAGCATACGTTAATGCTTTTAATTTACGGTAGGTCATTAAGTGTCTGTACTATATGGGCCTGCTGGTTGGAACATTTCTACAGTGGTTTGTATGGATGTCTCAAATTGTAAAAGTAGACTTTAAAAAAAAAAAAAAAAAAAAAAAAAAGAATAAACAATATCCTACTTAATAATGAAATTAGAATTTGTGTTAGCTTTTGTAAGTGATTTTATGGTTTAGAATAGAATATGGAATGTTCTCAATAATATATTAGTTGAAGAATTATGAAGTTATACATGAAGCATGCTGGATTGTTTTTTTGTTTTTTGTTTTTGAACACTGTTTGTAAGTGATTTGTCTCCTTATGTGTTTGTTGAATCATGAAATGCTATTACCCTAATCTATTTGCCCCTGGTGGGATTGATAAAGTTGTTAAACCTTAAACCTTAAACCACATTTATAAAGGAAACAGGCCCTATACAGTATGTACCATTTACATGTTGCCATTAATATGAAAAACGAATGCATGTTTTTACCAAAACTGATATTGGATTTTTATTTTTTCTTAAGTGCATGTGAGTGTAACAATAGAATTTGCACAAAGAAATGATGGGGATCTTCTCTAAAGAAGTTATTTCAATCCCCATTTAGAGCTTTATTATGGGTGTTTTACGTTATAACTAACGTGGTTCAAATGATGGATCTGCGACAGAGAAACTAGGGGTTTTGGGAAACACTCGTCATTACATCGTTCTTTTCCCAAACGTTGCATCGTACTATGATAGTTCAGCTGCAAGTTACGTCGTTTTTTTATAAACGCACCCCTGGTTATGAACAGTCCTAGGATCACATTGAGGCTGAGAAATTGACATAATTTCGATTTTTGGTTGAACACTCATATACTTTAAGCGCAATTTCAAGGTACAAGTATCTGCACTATACAATATGACAGAAGAAGATAATACTAGATGAGAGTCGAGAGTTTCAATGGCAAAGTTCAATACTTCAAAGGGCAAAGAAGAGCAGACAATTTGCAGAAACCACATGACATTTGCCAAGGTTAACATTGACAGCATATTAATCACCATCTAGGTAAATGAAAAAGTATAATCCACATTAAAGAGCTTCACATTTACTGTACTCTTAAGTGGCTCGTTGTAAAATCTTATCGTGAGGCTGATTTTAATCAGATATTAAATATCGCCGGTGTCTTACAAAGATCACTCATCTCTCTGGTGGCGCTTTAGAGAAGGCCTGGTTAATTAAAGAAGCGTGGTCTCATCGGGCTCCTGCACGCTTCAACAACAGATGTCTTTTTATGGCTGCGTCCCACTGAAAGGAGAACAGAGCTGATGGGCAACATTTACACTTTGCATCAATCAAAGCCTATTGAGAAGCTCGGAGCTGGGAGAACATGTCTGTAAATAACACAAATATTCCTTCATATAAATACATACTTACTTTTTGGTTAAAAAAGAAAGGAAGAACTGTGTGAAAATAGAACGTAACAATCTTTATTGCACATTATTATTATTTTTTTTAGATGTATTTTTGCATAGGACAGTATTGAGAGAGGAAGCAAAGTTGGAGAAGGGGCGGGGGGGGGGGGGGGGGGGTAGGGAAATGTCCTCAAGCCAGGATTCGAACTCAGGACGCCCTGACGTGCTACTGCCCCATATTGTCAGCAATCAAACCACTAGGCTATTGCGCCAGCATTTATTGCACATTATTACTCTCTTGGTAACACTTTACAAGGTCTCTCGCATTAGTTAATGAATTGATTAATGAGGCACACACCGTAAAACCCAACAGTCAACTTTATCAAAGGAAATGAGAGTAGTTAACTCGAAATTTACTGAAAGTTAATTCTACTCATTTGAAAAGAGTTTTGAACTTTGTGTTGAAGGTAATGAGTTAATTTAATACATGTTTACTTCATCTTAAATGGAGTAAGTTCACAGTAATCGTATTTTTTTACTCAAATTGTTTGTAGCAATTGGTTTCCTCAGACGGTTTGAGTTGCCTTAACTTATTGGATTTTACAGTACTCCGTTGGTTTGAGTTCTCTTTATTTATTGGGTTTTACTGTGTTCAACCTGCTTCGTTTACTCAAATGGATTAAGTTTACAGTATTCATTAGGATTAGTTTTTGAACTTAAATGGTTTGTTGCAATCAGTTTCCTCAAACTGTTTGAGTTGAGTTTCCTTAACTATTTGGGTTTTACAGTGCACATTTGTTAATATTTGTTTGGATTAAGTAAGAAATTGTATTATGTTACTGATTACAAATTACACAATAAAAAATTACACTATATGACCAAAGCCTTCCAGGTTTAAAATATATCTTATTTATTTTTTGGTCAGGATCTTTTTAGAAACCAGTGATCACCACTACATATGATGAAGACATAGTATGTAAGAATAAGACATGATATTTATATAAATCTATAATTATTTCAGCATGTAATGCAATAAAAAGCTATGTTAACTGTAATCGGTTTTAAAATGCAGAACAATCTAATTTTAAGTGCTTACTATTTGAATGTATTCAATTTCAACTACTGACATACATATACATTATATATATATATATATATATATATATATATATATATATATATATATATATATATATATATATATATATATATATATATATATATATATATATATATAATTGGGTGGCACCATGGCTCAGCGATTAACACTGTCACCTCACAGCAGAAGGTTGTGGTTCGAGTTCCAGCTAGGTCAGTTGGCATTTCTGTGTGGAGTTTGCATGTTCTCCCTGCGTTCGTGTGGGCTTCCTCCAGGTGCTCCGGATTCTCCCACAGTCCAAAGACATGCTGGGTAGGCTAAATTGTCTGTAGTGTATGAGCGTGTATGGATGTTTCCCAGAGATGGGTTGCAGCTGGAAGGGCATCCGCTGTGTGAAACATGTGCTGGATAAGTTGGCAGCTCATTCCGCTGTGGCGACCCCAGATTAATAAAGGGGCTAAGCCAAAAAGAAAATGAATGAATGAATGAATGAATTATTATTTGACCTATTTGGTTATTTGTTGATCATTTCAGTACTTGATTGATTGATTTTTGTTCAAATAACCAGATGTTGTTGTCTATATATTAAGTGAAATTGTATCAGCACTTCAATGCTTAGAATTTCCTCACAATATTAAAACACCATGTGCATCTCTGAGCCCCAAACTAGTCTGTGAGGCCTAAGTTCACACTCTTGCTAATCCATCCACTAATTCGTCCTCCCCCCTGGTGAAACGCGTGACTTCCAGACACTTTACTACACTGTGTTTTGACGCTCTGAATGCATTGTGTTCTGCCTGCCTCAGCAAAGAAGCTCATTACTTCCATCCTTTTGTTTTATTATGTGCAGCAAATTAATAAATGGGGAGAGCGCAGAAAAAAAAACAGATATGAAAATGTATACTTTGCATTATTAAAAAGGCCCAGCCTCCAAAGGTTACAGAGGGCTATTGTGGCACTACAGTGTGCGAAATGTAATTAAGAGGAGGCTGGAAGATAAAACCTCCCTCTTGTCATCTTTTCCCTTTTTTTGTCGTCTGCCTTCCCTCCTGAAACTTATTCTCTCTGAACTAATTTTGCATGACATATTGCATTTCTGCATCAGCTATCATGAAGCTATACCTGTGAATTAAACATTGCCTTAATACTGTATACAGGCAAATGATAAATAACTTATTCATTCATTCATTCATTCATTGAGGACATCAACACTCAGCTATTAGTTTTAATAATAATAATAATAATAATAATAATAATAATAATAATAATAATAATAATTATTATTATTATTATTATTATTATTTACAAAGAAAACTACAATAAATAGTTTACAAGTGTGAATGTATGTATGTATGTATGTATGCATGCATGTACAGTGCTCATCATAATTAAGTACACCCCATTTTGAAAATGGATAATATTTTTATCCATTTCTCAGTGAATATAGGCAATGTATTTTGGTGCATTTAAACAAAACAGATTTATTAAACAGATATATGTATTAAAATAATATTTTAGTCACCAAACATATTTAGAAATTGTAAGATAATACAATTAAATTCAAGAAAACATTGCAAAAATTAATTACAACCTACAAAATTTCAACTAAATTTTTACATTTTTTTTTGCTTCTCTTGATTTTTCCTCTTTTTTAAATTTGTATTTAAAGGGGTGGTCCGCTACGATATCATATTTTAAAATTTAGTTTATGTGTAATCTAGCTGTGTGAACATAAACAACATCTCTGAATGTAATACGCTCAAACTTCAATGCTAGGGAGACATTGGCTTTTATAGAGTTAGCTTAGCAAAGCCTAAAGCAAATAAAGTTTGGGGACTACAAAAAAATACATCCGGGTTAATGATGTCATAAACCCTTCAGGCCACGTGCATTCACCATGCGCAGCAAAAAGGCTGTGGCCAGAGGTTCTGTACTGCTATAGCAGAGAAAGCTAAAATGCCGTCCAAATGCTGCTATTTCCACACACCTTTCTCTGTTTCTGTATTTGGGCTTCCAAAGGACACGACACAAAAAGAGAATTGCTTAAAATTACATTTTAATTGTGTTCCAAAGAACTATAAAAAAAAATATATGTATATAGCTAGCATTTGACAAAGGACAACTTCCAGAATCTCTCCCAGTGCTGGATTTAGCTAAAACTTCTCAAAAGGAGCATCTCCAACCATAAAAGACAGAGCTGTGGATTGTGAGCCACAACCTGTAAGTATTTTTATTTGTTAAAATTGATCTATTACATGCACAGTTTTTAGCAGTTCATTCATAACAATTTGCTTTTGTATTATGTTATTATTATTAGCAGAAATATTTATTATATGCATATTTATATTTGTTTTAAAAACAAGCTTAGCCCACCTGTCAGGTTTTAGACCATATGGGGCACAGCATGTGTATTAGGATATAACTCAGTTTTTTAACACACTTCGTTATTATTGTTCATTTAATAGTTTGCTGGAAATTAGAACTGAATTTAGAAATAATTTTGAAACAAATCTTTGTGCTTAACAAACTAAATTAATTATTTATAGGCTAATGGCTATCTGTGCATACAAGAAGTTTCCCTATCCACGAGAGTGAAAGCGAAAGTAAACAATGAGGAGGCTCATCTCTCATTCTCGCGCTGTAGATGCTCTGTTTAACTGCTTTCTCTCTAGTGAAGGGTTCAGTTTTTACACTTACAAAGTCCGTCATGTTAAAAGTGAATTCTGACACGCCCTTAATGCGTTTCGCACTTTGTGCATGGATCGTCAAAATAGAGCCCTAAGTGTGCTTTCACACTTGGTTCAATTGCCAAGACTGTACCCAAGTTCGATTGTCCCCCCTTGCCATCTTCTCGGTTGGTTTGTGCTTACATTATCCTTTTTTTCTTCTGAACCCCAGTACGCTTGTGAGCTGTTGTTGTGTGTACGGCTATTGCTAGGTGACGGACATGAAAGCGCCAAAAGGGAAAGATGTATGCACATCACAGTCGATCTGCTTATACTGAATCTTATGGTTTTGGACATACAGAAAGCGACTCGCGTCTATCTGCTGCAAAAATATTAAAATTTTTAGAACACCACGCGATGCCCTCAGAAGCTGTTTTTGGAGGAGACACGTAAGCATTATCACTTTGTTTGCCTGGCTCAGTACCGCCTTCACCAAGGTATAGTACTAGAAACACAGACACACGAATGAATGTTATGAAAACGATAGTTTGTTGTACAGTTGGCAGTTCACTTCTGTTAATTGGTACGATTGCATTTATACCAGAAGTGAACCAGACCAGAGTTCGCGTGAACTGTACCCCAGACCACCTCGTCCAGGTGGACTCGGGTATGGTTCATGGGTGCACACCCGAGTTCAGAAAACATGTTCACACTAGCAAAACGTACCGGACGTCAAATAAACCTGGGTGCGGTCCAAAAGTGCTAGTATAAAAACACCCTAAGTCGAAGGAAAATCTATTAATTAATTATTTTTTAAAGAAATTTTATTTTTTTATTTATATTTTTTAAATAATAATATACAAAGCAACTCAATGTATTTAAGCAGTGGTAAGAGCACTAGAAGTAATAATAATAATAATAATAATAATAATAATAATAATAATAATAATAATAACAACAACAACAAAATTTGACTATTTATTAATTAATTTATTTATTTATTATTAAAAAAGGCCCAGCCTCCAAAGGTTACAGAGGGCTATTGTGGCACTACAGTGTGTGAAATGTAATTAAGAGGAGGCTGGAAGATAAAACCTCCCTCTTGTCATCTTTTTTTTTCCTTGAGCATTCTCTCCTGAAACTTATTCTCTCCGAACTAATTTTGCATGACATATTGCGTTTCTGCATCAGCTATCATGAGGCTATACCTGTGAATTAAACAGGGCCTTGATATACAGGCAAATGCGCGGATTACATTTCAGACGTGCAGATACTTCATACTCCCGCCGTGATTTATTAATTCCACCAAAACAAAACTCACAACATCGCTTACAATTGCATTTGTCTGCGCCGAGGCACAAGCAAATGGAGGATGGAAGAGTTATAGGGATGCACTGGAGAATTGGGAGAGCTGGGAAAGATGGATACGCGGACAGCTTGCGAACCGGCGGTGAATCTGCGTATTTTGGGGGATGAAGTCAGTCATGTGTCCTTGAATACGCTACGGATATCTTGATATTAAATGTTTCATAGCTCATAAATTTATGAGTTAATAAAGAACTATTGTTTAGTGCCTTTCTTTGCATGATGATAATGTTTACTGTCAAATATATTCCCTTAGAGGTAGGACTGTGTTGAGGATTAGGTATGCTAGGTTTTTACTTCATCATTGAATGAATGAATGAATGAATGAATGAATGAATGAATGAATGAATGAATGAATGAATGAATGAAGCACATAAAGCACACACACATAACATATTTTTAAAAATGTATCTTTTTATCAATTCCTTAGTGAATATATCCCATAATAGTTGGTGCATTTAAACAAAGCAGTTTTATTAAACAGTTAGAGTTTGGTCATTTAATATCTTTAAAAATAGAAAGATGCTACTATATATAATGTTTTTATTGATTTGTCCTGTCTATTAATATTTTATACTAATATTGTGATTTGTGAGCCAGTTTTGGCTTTGGCACAACCAACGAATCTTATTGAAAAAATAAATGTAAAACAGAGATCTGTGAGGAGTGTACTTACTTGCTTTGAGTGCTGTATACTGTTTGTGTGCGTGTGTATATATATGTATGTATATATATATATATATATATATATATATATATATATATATATATATATATATATATATATATATATATATATATATATATATATATATATCAAACAAATAAATCATATCTGAAACAAATAAATAAGAACTTTTTTTGTATTGATATAAAGTTCTATGTAAAGGTTTTATACTTCCAAAACCAAGGGAGGCCTAAGACTTCATACATTTATCCATATTTATATATATGTTTTCTCTTTAAGTCTTCTGTATGTATGTATATGAAAATAAATATATATGAAAATAAATGGTCACACGTCAGTTTTTCTCTAAATTTTTTTCAGATTAAACCTGATTTAACAGATTAAACCTGCCTTTACTTTCAGTATTCATAATCCCTGAAATTCAGATAATATTGCCAACATTATGCAGAAATGCAGCCTAAACCAGGATTGACTCTTTACCATGTTTCACTAAGCACTAATTATTCCATCTTTCTCCAACTCTGTCTTTCATGCGTCTTTAATAGATGGATGGATGGATAAATGGATGGAAAGGCAAATAAAAAATTAACTTCAACCAGCATTTTTCTGTTGTATACGATAATAATAATAACAAGAGAATGAAAAAAAATTATATAGTTATTATTATATAACAACAATTATAATGGTGGCCGGGAAACTCACAATATTCTTTTTTAAGTTGTTTTAAACTTTTTGTAAATAAATAATATTTTTAAACAAATTAAATTGCAATAATAATAATAATAATAATAATAATAATAATAATAATAATAATAATAATAATAATAATAATAATAATTCATTCAACCAATAATTTTCCTTCAGCTTAGTCTCTATTTTAAAGGCTGCCACAGCAGAATAAACCGCCAACTATTCCAGCATATGTTTTATGCAGTGGATGCCTTTCCAGCCACAACCCAGTACTGGGAAACACCCACACACACTCATTCATGACAGACCATTTAGTTTATTCAATCCACCAGTACATCTTTGGACTGTGAGGGGAATCAGAGGACGTAGAGGAAACCCACTCCAACACAGAGAGAAAATGCAAACTCCACACAGAAATGCCAACTGGCCCAGCCGGGACTCGAACCAGTGACCTTCTTTATGTGAGGTGACAGTGTTAATCGCTGAGCCACGGTGCCACCCAATAATAATAATAATAATAATA
Source organism: Danio aesculapii (assembly GCF_903798145.1). NCBI lineage: Eukaryota > Metazoa > Chordata > Actinopteri > Cypriniformes > Danionidae > Danio > Danio aesculapii. Next base: position 15,536,161 of record NC_079442.1, read on the forward strand.
ATAATAGTACACTGATTTTAATGCATGACATAAAACATATTGCATTATTTAATTGTATTTATACATTTTCTATTTGCATTAGTTCAGTGTTTCAATTAGGAAACTGTGTGTTTTGCCTTTTAAATTGGATGAATGATCTACAAGCAAACTGATCCCAATGTTTTACATTTTTTAAATGAAACATGTTATTCTATTTGTCTTGAATATATTATATGTTCAGTACTTTTAATACAAAAATGCCAATAACCATTGGCAGCTGAGATACACACCGATATTAAATATGGCTGACATAAGAGTAAATACAAAAAGCCTTATCGAAATATTTAACAGATGAACATGCATTAATCAATGGATGTTCCTCCGGCCACATGGCCAACCTAAGAGTAAGTACAAAAAGCCTTATCAAAATATTTCATATATTTAATAGATGAACATGTATGAATATGCATAAATCAATGGATATTCCTCTGGCCACATAGACTCATTTTAACACCATACAGTAAACGAGCATGTTAAACTTCAGCAAAACCAAAACGACTATACACTCATCCTTTAAACGGCTCTCAATCAAAACAATCAATTCGCCACCTCCACATGATTGACCATCTTTTTTTCCAAATGGATTTCCCTTTCAGCCTCATTAGGTTTAATCAAACACAAAAAAGGTTTTCGACATCACCCTCACGCTCAATCATCTCAGCGTAATTCAAGACTCAAGACGTTTAGCATGGCAGCTAAACCCAGATTTCCCTCATGCCGGCGTTCCCTTCTTTCCATCATAGTACAGCGAAACCCCCTACGTTCGCCTGATAAACCTTCCCTTCCTCCCTAATGACTCTACCTGGTACAAAAGCCAGTGATAATGGACGCCAGCCGGGCCAAAAAGTTGAGCAAGAAAGAGGAATGATTAAGGAACCTTATTAAAAGCATCCTCGTGGAGTGAGGGAGACTCGTGATGGAGAACACATTAAGAGACTTGATCCTTTTCAAAGCGACACACACGTGAACATCGGTGGAGGAAGATGAAGAGGAAGAAAAAAAAAAACCTGATTAGGCTGACAAGCACTGAGTGATACCGCAAACCTGTTAATAACATGAAAATTAGAAGGGGCTCATGCAAAGAAAAGAGATTAATTTAGCTGGAGTCCATCTTCGCGGCAAATTGCGAAGTTGTGAATATGTTCGCAGATAATGAGCCTTCCTACTTGTCAGCTCACTTGTCATTTTCTGTAATTAATGTTAAGGAAGACTCCTTCCTGATGGTTGGTATTACTCATGTACCGGGGAAAATTTCTTCGGAGAAATAATTTACATTTATTATCATCAGTCTGTTTGTGTGGTTTATTTCACGGCGGAGTAATTTATTGCAGCACCGTTTCGAGCTCCTTGATTAGTCACTCGTCAGACTGAGATGTAATTTTTTTTCCCTCTCTCTTTCCTCTTCTGATGTCTGGGCCGGGGGAAATGAAAGTGTTGTGCCATCACATGGGCGCTTGGGCGGCAATGGCATCTCACGGCTGTCTCTTTTTAAAAAAATAAAATAAAAAAATACACAAATCGCGGTGAAAAGGCTGATAATTATAGGGTTTTTTCTCCTGGATTTCTCCTCCTATACTTCTCTGTCCTTTTTACATTTCATCTATCGGATATACCTGTACACATATCCAGAAATGGATAGATAATATTATTGATGTTCTTGTGTTTTCATTAATTCATTCATCATGCTCAAATAACGTACAATAGTAATAGTGGTTGATTTTAACAAAACACTGGTTTTGAAGAACCAATCATCAATATGCTGCTTAATAATCACTGTCTGACAAGACTGACTGTTTGGTAGAGAAAATAAAACAAAACAAAATAAAACAAAACAAAACACAAAACAAAACAAAACAAAACAAAACAAAACAAAACAAAACAAAACAAAACAAAACAAAACAAAACAAAACAAAATAAAACAACAAAACAAAAAAAAAAATAAATAAATAAATAAAATAAAATAAAATAAAAAAACAAAACAAAACAAAACAAAACAAAACAAAACAAAACAAAACAAAACAAAACAATTTTTACAATTTTTAACAAAATATTTTAGATGGAAGTTTGCGAAAAGATTGCAAAAACCCTTGACTCAAATGTCGAGCACAAGTGAAACGGACATGGAACGTTTGGAATATTTTCATGTTGAAAAAGGGATGGAAAAGTTCCAAATCCAGCACTTTGTGTGTGTTCCACCGTATGTCTTTAACATATGCATTACAACTGTATTTCACATGTTATTTAAATATATAGCTGTAACGCTCATGCATGTTATTTTTTTCTGTAAAGGTGTGCATGATGCAATGACAATGTTTAAATGAGCATTATACACTGAAAAAAAAAATATTCAAAGATGATTCCTTGGATTTACTTAATTTTCGCAAGTTAAGTGGTTGTAAACAATTTATTTGGGTTGAATGTAAACAAACAAATTATGTTAAACATGACTAAATTTAATTCGTTTGTTTAAATTCAACACATAAATTGTTTTGCAATTTTGCAGACATCATTGTTTTTTTCAGTGTTCTTAGATCCCCTATACCATTTCATATACTGTACCTCTAGATCCAGTATACAGTATATGTAGCGCTAAACTCTTCCAAGTGGTCTTGAAATAAAAAGACAAACTTTTTACAGAATAGAAAAAAAGTCAAATAGCTATGCATTAGGGGCTGTTCACATATCAAGTCCTTTAAAGTGTGAAAGTTTGACATTTTAAAAGGAGATGTGCAACATATATGTGCAAATAGGGAGTGGCATGGTTGTTTCAGCTTGTTCTTTATCCTCAGACCAGAGTGAGAAACAGAGAATAACGTGTACATGAAACATAGAACATAAAAAAACAATCAGTAAAAATGTGTGCTTTTACAATTAATAGGCGTGTGTAATCAGAAAGACTTGTTGGCCTTTTTGGCTCATTTAGTTATTATATGTTATACAGTACACGTCTACATGCAATGAATACAAGTATATAACCATATACTACCTTATTAGTCAAGCGTTTTTAATTTTCTAGATTTATATATATATATTTTTTTTTTTATAAAAGTACAAAGCCCCCATAAATGGAAAATCCCAGAATCTCCTCTGTTGTCAGTTGTGATCAGGCAGTGACTCTGGAGGGAGTGTTTGAGCATGAAAGCACCTCGTAAAATGGATTTCAGAGATAGCATAATGATTTAATCATGTACAACAAAATAGAAAGTGCTATAAATAAATAGAAAATATTTTTTTGCTTACTACAATACTAACTTCTAACTAGAAGTGTCATCAAAAGTGGGAAACATTGCTCAAAAACATACATTTAGACAATTTGTCACCCACTTCAAAATGCCATCTTTATTTTTTTACCCAAACTGACGGAAATGGAATGCACAGGGATATCGAAGGCAGTGAAGGACACTTCTCTTGTATGCTGCCTTTAAATTACAGAAGTAAACACCTCCCGAGACAGGACGTGAAGCAGAATTTGGAAATTATGTCTTAGTCTTATCGCCTTGGAATGCTGCCTCTGAGGGAAGAATTTGAAAGATTTTGGATGCAGCCATATGTGGCTCGAAGGGTTAAATGAATGATTCAATTTATTCATTTAATGAACTTGTCTCGCAAAATCTTATATAATATGATACACCATTTTATTTACAAAATTGACCATAGTTACAGGCATAGTTTACACCAGGGGTGTCCAAACTCGGTCCTGGAGTGCCAGTGTCCTGGAGAGTTTAGTTTCAACCCTAATCAAACACACCTGAACCAGCTAATCAAGCTCTTACTAGATATACTAGAAACTTCCTGGCAGGCGTTTTGAAGCAAGTTGAAGCTAAACTCAGCAGGACACCGGCCCTCCAGGACCGAGCTTGGACACCCCTGGTTTACACTGTCGCCTCACAGCAAGAGGGTGTATGGTTCGAGCCTCGGTTGGGTCAGTTGGCATTTCTGTGTGGAGTTTGTATGTTTTCCCCGTGTTCGCGTGGGTTTTATCCGGGTGCTCTTGTTTCCCCCACAAGTCCAAAGACATGCGGTATAGGTGAATCGGGTAAGCTAAATTGCCCGTAGTGTATGGGTGTGAATGAGTGTGTATGGGTGTTTCCCAGTGATGGCTTGCAGCTGGAAGGGCATCCGCTGCATAAAACATATTTTGGATAAGTTGGCGGTTCATTCCGCAGTGGAGACCTCTGATTAATAAAGGGAGTAAGCCAAAGGAAAATGAATGAAAGGATGAACTAATAGCACTTATTAAAAGCTAAAACCTGCAATCATTGAATTCCATACTAGGAAAAACAAATACAATGCTTACAGGATTCAAACATTTTTCAAAATATCTTCTTTTGTGTTAAACAGAGGATTAAAACTCATAGGGGTCTAAAACAAGTAAAGGGTGAGTAGATGATGATATAATTTCAATATGGGGGTGGGGGGTGGGGGGGGGGAAGCGGGGGTGAAAGATCTCTTCAATGTACCACAGTTAACAAAAACACCCAGCTTTTCATTAAAACAATATGATGGACCCATCTGAAACATTTTTCTTCCCCCTCTTTAATCCTATGGCTGATATTAAGAGGTCATTTGTACAGGGAGAAATGTTTCAATTCTCCTGTGTTTTTTACACAGCTACAGAAATGAAATGAGGGTCTCCACTCTGCCACAACCATAACTCAAGCAATATTCATCTGAGACATATATTCAAATCAGCCTCGGCTTGGGCTCTCTTGCTTTGCTTTAGCTTTGTGTTGGGAAATTTATAAGCCTACTTCTTAAATGTATTATTCATCAGGGTGCGTAAATAATGCATGCTTGGTTCCATAGTAAATTAACCCTTTACCTTACCTACGCCATCAGAGTCATTGTTTTGAAAGGCAATTATGTCATTTAATTCATGCTGTAATTAATACCGTAATTAGCTTAAATACTCGGCAACCCAGTGCCACTGCTAAGCTGTCTTAATTAAACAGATTGAAAGGTTTATATGTCTGTTTTTCCTCACAATCAGATTGTCTCGGCTGCAGCAAGGGATGCAGCGAGGCAATCTGAAATCTTGAAACTAGCACTGAGAAGAGATTTTTTTGAAGGTTACATTTCTAAACGATCATTTGAAACAATTAGCTGATCTATCAAAATGAGCTCGTATTCAAATGGGGCTCTGAAATGCTGTTGTGATTCACGCTTAAAGATGTGAAACACAATGGCCTGGAGCGGCCGTATCTCAGCTGCTCTAAGTAAATGTGGAGGACCCATGTAGGGAAGTGCACTCTTGTGTTTTATTGTTCTGAGACTGCAGGGAGGCAAGTGGACAGCTAATCCAGGGCTGGAGAGTTTTTATCCCTGCTCTATCTGACAGTGATAGAAAGTGTTTTCCCCAAAGTAGAAAAATAGTCGGCGGTAGATGAAATAGTGAAGTGGTCAGTGAATACTGAGGAAAAAATTCCGGCCCACCAGCACATTACGCTGCTGTGCGGAGGGTATCAGGCAGTATCATAAACTAAAAAAAGGTATAAGTTAGGGAAACTTAAGCAAATTTTAAAGGCAAACTTCTTAAGGCACTATCTATTATTAATATTTTAAAAAGTAAAAGTCACACTATACACTTTTGATGCAAATTATTCTCAATTTACTGTTCAGGAAACAGCATTCATTTGCTAGTTAGTTCTTAATTAATGCATCATATGGTCTAGCATAGTGACTCATGTAATTGTTTTGGATACGCAGCCCTGGATGGGAGTACGGTGGCCGAAATAGCTTAGCATGCTGCAATTTAATAAAACACGTGCAATTACAAAAATTGCCAACAAATTGATAAAAGAACTTAAGCTACGGTCACACTGGGCTTTGTGTGTGCGAAATTCTGTCGTATGGTGCTGCGAAAAGGGGCGGGATTAAACAAGATGATTAGACATTTAAAAAAGCGAGCGATTGCTCCATGTTTTAAATTCCTGTCCAGAGAGGTCCTGTTTTGATCCTCGATTGGTCTCACGCAGTTAAGTGATGCGATTTCGCAGGTCAGAGTTCACCAAGCTTGAACTTTGCGCCGCAGCAACATGCGAAACTTGACGCATGACCTTGCGTTTCCGGTCTGACGCATTCGCGTGCGTATGAATGGAAGTCTATGGGAGGAAAAGCCCAGTGTGACCGCAGCTTAAATCCGTTTGACAGCAGACGTGCTGCAAATCGTCACAATCTTTTAAAAAGCACGCTGCCTTTTTACAATGTAAACAATGAATAAAACGCACTGCATTTTCTCACAATGCAAAAAGAAAGGATAAGGTGGAAGAAGGGATTCTTCCAAAATGTAGATTAGATTCAACTTTATTGTCATTACGCGTATAAATAGAGCAGTAGGGAGAAAATGATCCATTTATTGTAAACTAGGATCACTCTGATTGGATTATTACTGATTACAGATGAGCAGCCAGTCGTGCTCAATCATATCACATGCTCCTCTCGAAATTAGTTTATGAAACTTCACTTGTGTTGTGAGAAAATGCAGCGCGTTTTAGTAAAATGTTTGTGTTGTGAGAAAATGCAGCACATTATAGTAAAATGTTTGCCTTATGAAAAAAATGCTGTGCGTTTTCGTAAAAAAAAAAAATAGTTGTGAGAAAATGCAGCATGTTTTAGTAAAATGTTTGTGTTGTGAGAAAATGCAGCACATTTTCGTAAATTGTTTGTGTTGTGAGAAAATGCAGCGCGTTTTAGTAAAATGTTTGCCTTGTGAAAAAAATGCTGTGCGTTTTCGTAAAAAAAAATTTTGTTGTGAGAAAATGCAGCGTGTTTAGTAAAATGTTTGTGTTGTGAGAAAATGCAGTGTGTTTTAGTAAAATGTTTGTGTTGTGAGAAAATGCAGCATTTTTTTTTTAAAATGCGTTTGCATTGTGACTATTTGCAGTACGTGTGCTGTCAAACTGATAAAGATCTTTTCTCAATTTGCTGGCGTTTTTTGTATTTGCACATTTTTCTTAAATTGCAGCACGTTAAGCTCTCGGCCACTGTACTCCCATCCAGGGCTGCTTATCCAAAACAATTATATTACTTGACTCACTATGCTAGACAATATGATGCATTAATTAAGAACTAACTAGCAAATTAATGCTGTTTCCTGAACCGATTTTCAGCTTTGAAATTTAAATACCCTGAACTGAGCTAAACTGAATTTCAGCTCTGAAAACTGGACTGACAGTTTTTAATTTACTAACTTCTATGTGAAGCTGCTTTGACACAATCTACAATGTAAAAGTACTATAGAAATAAACACAAATTGAAATTAATTGAATATTTCCATTGTACTATGTACGCACATATGAATGATCTTCAAAGCTGTAAATCTCATAACTACGGTAGCTGAAAGAGTTCAAATGTGCTGCAAGTTAAGAAAACACATTCAAATGGGAAAAACTTAGTGTTTATCTATTTACAGTACATGTGTTTTCTTAACTTGCAGCACATTTGAACTCTCCTGTCCACCGTCTACAACAAACTAAAAGATGCTAAATGAAATTTGTGTTGTAAACTATAAGAATTTAAATGGGAATGCTTTAATGATGTATGGGAGACAGGTAAAAAAACGTCAAAAAAATGGTAAGATGGGGAGAGGGGGAGAAAATGAACGGTGTGGGATGATGTAGAGTCACTGTTAAAGAAAATGTTGAAATAAACACTAAGCACAAAAGTTTTGGTTAATTCCTCTATCCAGTGGCCACAACAGATACAGAAGAAACCATAAATAAGAGAAGTAAGATCAGATTCCTCAAAACTACAAGTCCAGACCACACACATTTGCGTTTGCGAATACCTCTTGGATCAATGGATTTAGAAAACTATTTAGGTAATAACAAGACTTGTGACCATAGCTAAATAAATAAAAAATTAAAACAAGAATATTGCGCATAATGAAGTGTGCTTCACACAGGTGAGTGAGGTTGACAAACCACTTGTAGAAACACTCTTCACTCTTTCTCAAAAAAAATAAAAATAAATAAAATCCGTCCTGCCTGCTAATTCTATAACTTAATTTTCTGAGAACAACCAGTTCTTTTGTATAATCAGCACTTCTTGTGTGTATTGCCTTTTCTTGTTGAATCACTGAATGCCTCCTCAATTGTAATCGTTAAAAAAAATGCTTTTCTATATGTAGTTTCTGTAACCATATTGAAAGGAATGAAACAGACAAATATAGGCTGAATTTGGCTTTTTTGTGTGCGCTTAAACATAATAAAATTTGTTATAATGTTGGTCTTGACTTGTTTTTACTCAAAAACAAGTTAAATTAACTGAACAGGAAAGTTATCAAATACTTGACAGTATACGTCTGCTCGTTGTGTCTTAAAGTGACAAAATGTTGCTGATCTCAACACAATGTATACAATACGTTGAGGCAATTAGGGAAGCATAGAGAAAAGAAGTAACTCACAATCATATATAAAAGTAGAATAGTTGTAAATTATCAATCACATAGGCAATGTCTCATGGACATGCTTACAATGTTACACAAAACTCTTTACAAAGTTTTAAATATGGATATTTTTTTTTACATAAATTAAGGAAGTTCCGATACACTTGTCCCCTTCCGGATACTGATTCCAGGATATCAGCCGTTACAGAGTACTGAACCAATACCGGGGTGTTGTGTATACTACAAGCCTTGTATAAACTGACAGATTAAATTTACAGTGTGCTTCAGACTTATCTATTAATAAAATATGAACAAATACATACTGTAAACTAGAGTATTTTTTCATCTGACATTTTTATTATCAGACATTGAACAGTAATATCATTTACTGTACTTTACTGAAACAAGTTCAGACACAAATCAAACACCAAAAACTGAAAGGAAATCTATTTAACTTTTAGAGTATAACTATAAAATAGCATAAAAATATTAAAAATATAGTATAAAAATGAATATGAATAATATAGAAAAATAACCTCTTTAAAACTTAAAATTCAAAAACCGTCTTTTAAAGGCACTTCAGCATTTACATTCTTTTAAGTGCAACAATACCTTCTAGTCAATATAAATAGACCTTTATGGTTTCACACAACTCAGTATTTTAGGGTGCTTTCACATCTGTGGTTCGGTTCATTTGGTCCAGACCAATGGCAACAAAAAATACATTATAGCATTTTTCTGCCGTTTTTGGGTCCTTTTCACACCACACTGATTGCTTTTGTCCGAACCAGTTCAAAAAAACCAAAATGCAGTCATGTGACAAAATCCACACCACTCATTGGCTAGATTTCCTAAACTGCTTTTTGATTGGTCAGAATTAACGTGCAGGAAAATGCCAGCGGAACTCCCGCAAGTAAACAAACCGTCAGACACAAAATGTTGCTTTTTACTGTGGAGGGACGACTGTGCTGGCTGATAGTATCCCTGTTCATTGTATGCTATGTAGTTTGTTTACATCAATTTAGACAAACTATACAATTCGAGAATAAAGCGCGGCTGGAATACAATGTTTTAATGCATTGCAAACTGCAAAGGCACATTGCAAGTCACTTCAAGAGTAGGCGTGAATTAATTTAGCTAAACTGCGACATGGTCATCTCCTGGAAATATTGTCAATGATCCATCAGGTAATGTTGATGGATCTCTCTCTCTCTCTTTCTCTCTCTCTCTCTTTCTCCATTTAAAATTGTTGGTAAATCACTGTCAATAAACATTTTTTCCTCCACAACCCATAAGGTCATAGGACTACGGCAGCTGGATTAGTCCAATAAGGCACAGTACTTTCTGTGGTTGGTCTGTTCTAGTTCGGATCATGTTCTCACCACAAAGGAACCACTCCAGGGTTCGTTTGAAAGCACACTGGGACCACCTCTTCAACGAGATCTCGGTGCGCTTTTTTGGTCTGCTTTAGGTGCGCACTCGAGTGCGATTGCTACATTCACACCTGCCCAAATGAACTGCACCAAGAGTGAAAATGAACTCTAGTGTGATTCAACCGAATTAAATAAGGCAGGTGTGAAAACACCCTCAAAGTGCAGCCACTATGTAGTAAAATAGAATACTTAAGTAACAGGGAACAAAAATAAATATAACTTAAAATTATGTGTTTGCCTTCTGAGCAGCGGAAAAGAACTGACTTTGGGCTTGCAGTGTTAAGCAAAGCTAGCGATCATTTAAAAAAATGGTATGGGATCCGTTTATGATTTCAAATATTCGCCAGAATTTTAGCAGTACCATCATTTGACAGTATTTGCGATACTAGTATTGATATCAGAACAACCCTAAAAAAAATACACTAATTCCCATGTTACTTAAAATATTCTGAGCATTTTTTACTTTTTTCATGTCCCAGATGGTACGAAAGTGATGAACAGCTTATATACTGATATTTTCAAGAACAACAACAAAAGAAATACACTGCATGGTTTTCCTTTAGCAGGGTTTCTCTGGTGTTGACACAATGTGTGGCCCTCCATGAGCGGGTTAACTGTATTTGGTTTGCAGTGATTTTATCAATGTCGTTAGAACATTCATTGAACTAAGTGAGAAATCCATCAAGCGGTGACAGCACACTTTAGACTAATGGCTGTTAGGCGATAATAATTTTTAATATGATTTTTATTTCACTTAATTTCATCTCCTCTAAGCTAAGGTCCCATGTCAGAGGTTTCAGTATGGGGGAGATACGTTGATGCGTTATAGATGAGCTCACCTGCTGTCTAAGAGCACATACAGTGTCGGTCCTCCATTCACCTTGTCACTCTCCTCACAATTCATCAGATTTTTCTGAATCTCATTTTGGTTTCATATTGTGGAATATTTCCTCTCAGCTTGTTCATATGTGTGATTGTTATTTTTTCCCCCTCGAGGTATTGCTCCCAGTTAAAGTCAGTGTTGTTTTTGACTGAAGGCTTATAAGAATTGTTCACAGACACACACAAAAGAAAATTCTGTCATCATGTACTCACCCTCGTGTCTTTCCAAACCTGTATAACTTTCTTTTCTTCTGAAATGCGAAAAAAAGAAGACAAATAAATAATGTGCAGACTGCTCTTTTCTACGCAACTGCAATAAATGGCAGTTTATTGGCAGTTTAGTAAAACCATAGAAGTATATTTAAAAACTGACTAAGCATTTGTCTATTTTGGGAAATAAAGGTTTGGGCCATACTGCCTATATTTAACAAAAGGTAACAGTGCACCATCCCCTGCATAAAAATTAACCTCAAATCCTTATCCTTTGAAAGTGCATGCGACTCTATTTGCTTTTGTAGTGCAGCATCTTCTTGACATGTTGATGACATGAACCAAACTCTTCTAGCTGGCAAGTAAACTGCATTGTTTTGTACAGGAAGAGAGACTACAACTAGTGATGACTTCAGCTGCGTCCCAAATTGCCCACTATACACTATGCACTTATGCGATATGTATTTACAGTATGCACTTACACGCTCAACAGCATATGTAAAGTATGTAGTGTTGTCCCAAATGGAACACTAGTGGGTTTTTATCTAAGCGTAAATTCAAACCATTTCCCTGATGACGTTTGACGGTTGCCAAATTGGTGAAATAAATGACCAAACTATCAAATAATACCTGAACTGTCCAACGTTCCATACTTCATTTTAACAGTTAAATAAGTGCATCATCCGGGAATTTAAAGTGCACTTATTCTTTTTTCAGTGAGTTTTCAGTGTGAATGCACTACTTACACTATTTATACTACAAAATGGTGTAGAATAGTGCACAAGTATGCTATCTTGGACGCACCTTTTTTAAGACAGTTCAACATTGATTCTTCCTGGGAGGCAATAGCTCAATTTAAACAATTTCAAACTTTGCAGGCCTTTTATAACTACGAAGAGCTCATTACACACTATAATACACATTGCGTAGAAGGTAATATGTGAAAAAGCATTTTAATATCAACTGACTTGATCAATCCTTAGCTTAGCTCAATAAATGGGGAAGATTAGTAACAGTTTTTGATTAATTTCTTGGAAATAGGCTCATTTTACAACCATTTTTAATCCATTTAGTTGATTTGGATGCTGATGGATCAGACCATAAGCATTTTGCTCAAATGACCAAAGAGTTTTTGATAGTTTTCCTATTTAAAGTTTGTCTTCATGTACTATGACTGATGAAAAATTTTAAGTTGCTATTTTCTCAACCCAATATACTCTCATTCTGGCATAATAATGATATTACGCAGTGCATGAAAGTAACTTCCAGCTAGGTAACTTCCAACGTGACCAAATGGACAATCGTTAAATTGGTTATATTGACACACACTGATTTCATCATATTCGTGAATATCATCTCACCTATGCAGTCATGAGATGACAAGAAAGATCCTTGATTTTTAGACCATAATTAGAGTCTAGTTCCGTATTGGTGTAGAAAATAGCTACTTTTGATTTTCCATCAGTCTTAGTACATGATGTAACTACAGAAGAGTCAAGCTTTAAATTGGAAAATGATTGAAAATCTGTGTTCATTTTTGAACGAGATGTGAATGGTCTAATCCAATGATCTATGCTAAGACCAGGGGTGTCCAAACTCAGTGGGCCTTCATAGTTTAGCTCCAATTTCCTTCAACACACTTGCCTGGAATATTCTAGTATAGCTAGAAAGAGCTTACTTAGCTGGTTCAGGTGTGTTTAATTGGGGTTGTAACTAAAATATGCAGGAAACCAGGACCTGGTTTGGGCACCCCTAGTCTAATGTAATTCAATGATATGTGCTAAGCTAAAAGTGTTCCCTCCAGACCTAGAGAACGATTGAATGATTGAAAACTTGTAAAACTCAACTGTTTAACTCTAGAGAAGTTGTAAAATGACCCTTAAAAAGTTGATTATATATATATATATATATATATATATATATATATATATATATATATATATATATATATATATATATATATATATATATATATATATATATTTATATATATATATAAAACATAAAACTCTACATTTATGTTTAAGCAAGAGCCATAAAGCCTAACCTCTTTCAGCAACCTCTTCACAAAATATCCCTAAGTAATAATACATGCCTTTTGTGCTCTGATGATCATTCCAAATGTATTCTTTAGTACAGAAAATGAGAATTATCATTAAATGGTAATGGAGCTGTTTTTAATGGAGCTTTCTACTTCCATTCCCCCTGCATCAGTAAATAGATGATGGATCCGATTAATCCGATTTTTTCCACCACCAGGAATATATTGAATGCTGTATTTTCAGTTCAAAGGGGATTCATTTTGATTGCAATAAAATGTGATTTTTGCATTCGTTTAAATGCAAGCGTAGCCTCACTACTCCATAATTATTCCAAGTTTGATGCAGTTCTGGTCCCAAACTAATTTTACACTTGCCTTCAGAAATTTCGCCCTCTCCACTCTCACAGCTCGTATCTCCAGAAACAATCTATCGCCCAGCAGAAATTGCCTGAAACATAAAGAAACAAGTGGAACGGAAATTCATTTCGCGCAACAGGATTATCAGCCCCTGTGCCTCTTATCTTCTCCTGCCTGTTTATAGGAAGAAAAAGGAAAGAAAGATAATTTCACAATTAATGGCAAAAGATCCTGGACTCTCGCTCGGCAACCATTAGACGAAGCGATTTGGAGAAATACTTCTCCATATTTCTTGACTTCAGGTTTCAATTGTCTTGACCCCAGCTGTATTAATGGAAAGGCTAATAGCCGGCGAGAATACTTAATTTATGCCAGGGTGAATTAAGAAGAGGTAATGGATTTCGCTTCTTTAAAAAAAAAAAGGCCAGAGCGAGGGTTTTTTTTTCCACGGTGCTTATCAAGGAAATCAAATTATCATATTATCTCTCTGAGTGGCTCTTTTGAAGCCATTTTTCACATTATCTTTGGAGAATAGTTTTGACACTCCTAACACGAGGCTGGCTTTATTGTGGCTTGCAAGAACATTCAGTAACAAAAGGCGGTAATGATTTTCTAACTTTGAATGAGCGGATTGGCATTTACTATCACGTCGGGGACCATGAAAGCAAATAACCTGGATGACAAAGATCCTATTAGACGCTTTAGATGGAAATCGTGTAATAAGAAGTTTAAAGTTTTGTGTAGAGAAATTAAATATTCTTTTCAAAAGCTTCCCGTAATTTAAGGGACGGTCACACTGCATGTTTTGTACTATTGACTTCTATTGCGTATGTGAAAGAACTGTAAAACCAAGATCATGTGAGGAGGTTTAGCCTTTTGTGAGTTGCAAAGATTGATGTAATCTGTGTATTGTTTAAATAATAACTGATATGCCACAGTGTGAGTGAATTGAAAGAATGAAAATTAAAATTTTTTTTGCAAATTTGCAATAAAACAGGGTAGCTATAGGCTTTGATAATATTGCTTGGATATTTTCTCCTGCGAAACTTTTGTAGGATCCAAATCCCTCCCATTTTGAGGCCCACCGAAACGTGATGTAGGACTACGGTTTCCCCGTCCACAAATTGATTGACAGCCACGTATTAACATGTCTCTGTAGTAATGTGTATAATCAATAAGATAAGACGTGCGCAAAGCAACCGGGATTTAAAGATCTGTTCAGATCTCTGTGATCATCAATCATCATCAAATGTGATCAAGAATAAGTTTTACATGTTTAAAAAGTTTTTAAAATGTTCATGTTTGTAATGACTTACAGCAATTTTACCGTCTTTATCCCCACAGCTGCAGGTCAGTATTAAGAAGACGCTTCAATTCTGTTTTCGGAGAACTAGCATTAAAGGCACAGGCAACAAAAATGGCTACATGGTGTCCAGAGCAGAAAATTCTATTGTTCTAAGAGGTATAATAAATAATCTGATGAGTGTTTTGAGCTGAAACTTTACAGACACTTTCTGCAGACACAAAAGACCTATCTTAAATCTTGAAAAGGGGGTAAAATAGGTGCCCTTTAAAGTAGTACAATGGTTGTCCTTTGGGCCAATTTTGACCTAACAGCTATAAAACAATTTTTACACCACAACTGGCACACTCCAACACGTACACGCCCAAACACACTCACAAATTGGTGCTTTAACTTATGAACCTATAAACACTGCCTTGCTAAAAACATTTTACACTTGTGCAGGGACTTTTAGCATTTGAAAATATATCATTTACTTTAATGAGTAAACATTGCTGAAATATTATACACCAATGACATAAAACTTGACATTCACAAGGTTTATGAGGAAGATGAGGTTGTCTCTTTATGTGCACATCTGCAAATACAATTCTAAGACAACAGGATGATTAAAAATAAATAGTAATACATTTTAATTTTAATTTCAATATTGATTTATACATATATTGCTAGTGTACATTATAATTCTTATAATTAATAAGATAAATACTCCAAAGTAAACAGTAATCCCTTCACTTTTTCACCTAAATAGTAATTTAACTGCAGTAATGCATTACTTAAGCCAGTACACCCAACACTGATTAGGTGGGAATATGGTGGGTAATAAAGATAACTTATAGATCTATATTTAAAATTTTATATTGATAATTGTTGCAATTAAGACTTTATAAGTTACATTTAGACTTTTAATGCTTACTATTATAACATTTAAGACGTTTTAAGACTTTAAAAACAGACAATGCATCTGCAAAGTTTCACAGTCTAACAATCATAATGGTGAAGCTATGCAAAAACTCAGTCTTTGCCAACAATGCAAAAATGTATGTTTCAAAAATGCCAATAATGTCTCTAAATCATTATATTGACACTTTTTTTATGAGACATTTGTGATCTCTGCATTTAAACATGTGGTTAGTCTTTATAGAGGTGTGCACTGTACAAAAAATTCCCCGCTATAATACTGTTCAGTTTGACATCACATGATCTTCATACTGTAACTCTGTGAGTAAAGTGTGACTTCAGTGTGATATTACATGATCTTTATACTGTGACCTTACCCTGTGAGTAATGCGACTTCAGTGTGACATCACATGATTCTCATACTGTGACCTTACAGTAATGTGTAACATCAGTGTGACATTACAAGGTCCTCAATTTGTGACCTAACTCTGTGAGTAATGTGTGACGTCAGTGTGTGCCATGACACCATTCTTTTACTTTAATCTCATTATGTGAGTAATATGTGATTTCAGTGTGTCATCACACAATCCTCAAGTTGTGTCCTAACCTTGAGAGTAATGTTCAGCAACAAACAATTTTCATATTGTGATCTCACTCTGTAAGTAATGTGGCTGCAGTGTTTTGTTTAGTTTTTTTATTTCAGTGTGACATCATATAATCCTCATACTGTGACCTCTGTGAGTTATGTGAGACTTCAGTGTGACATCACATTGAGTAATGTGAAAGATTTTTGGAAACATAAAATAACAACAAAAAGACAAACTTACCTTGGACCATGTCCTTTAAAACAATGGAGGTGTAGGCAAGAGGCAAGCTGTGAAGTGATCTCATTTACCGCAGTTTTTTGAATAAGATGTGTCAATAGGTTTACAGTTAAGTGCTGTAAATTTACAGCAAATTATTAATTTATGGACCTTTGACTTTTAGTTTACAGGATTAAACTGTGTATAAAGATTAAATAAAGTGTATAAAGCAGTATTTTAGCCTTAGAAATTGGCCATTTTTACAGCAATTCTTTACAGTGTGTGCATAAGTTCCACATTATTTCCGCAATATTTTCATGTTTTTTTTATTAACAAAGCACTAATACTTAAATAGACATGGACAAATGAATTTAAGAATGGATATAATATCACCATCTTAGTCTCTGAGTTGATCCTGTTTCCACATGTGCATGTAATGTGCTGATTGGCTGAAAAATAGTACATTATAGTACACTAAAAATACTTGTTGCCTTACATTTTTAAGCGGAATTAGATTAACTTTATGAGTCATTTGAACTTGTCTTCTTTAAAATCTTTTACGTAAGAATGTATTAGACTACATGTTTTACCTGCAAAAGTGTGTGGGGAGTTTTTCACAGACATTTGCAGTACTGTAATTAGTAACTGATTTTTTCCCGGAATTCATTGAAAAATCTACAGTAACATACTGTTAACCATGTACACAGTATGAATATGTTGAGAATACTGTGAAAACAAAACAATATATACAGAAACACACTGTGCACAGCTTATACAGTAAGAAACTGTGGAGAAATGCAGTATACAACTGTAAAAACAGCAGAAACCGTTTAAAATTTTTATTAAACTGATTTAAAACAGCTCGCTTAACTTATAAAAATTAAGTTAGAACGCAATTATTAACTTAGTTTAATAAGTTACAATGAACTAAAAGCACATGTTGTCATGACTAATTGATCATATATTTTTTACCTTGTAGCTAAGAGATAAATAAAACATATTTTTAAGTTATTTTTTCACAAATAATGTCAGAATCCATTTAAAGATGATTTGGAATGCATATGTTGAACTGTGTTCAGAAAGAAGACCCTGCAAAATGTCAGAGGTTGGATAAGAAATATAAACACACATACACATGTACAGCTATCTTTATAGATGTAATGATTTTGCATACTGTACAGACTGTGTATTCCCCTTAGTCCAACCCAACCCCTAAACAAACCCTTTTATATTTTTCGAAATACTTCATTCTGTGCCGTTTTCCTCATGAGGACCAAACAAAAAATGTCCCTACAAGGTCAGAACTTACTCGTATTGCTACATTTGCAGGGACATTTGGTGCTCACAATGTAAGGAACACAATGTAGACGCACACATACACACAGACACAGCACATTCACACACAGTCACACACAATTTTCTATAGAGCTTGTTTTGCTCCGAAGTTTATTACAACATACATTTTCGGGTGAGTAGATGATGATGGCAAAAGGCAGCAGTTATTGCAGGGGATGTACGGAGAAAAGATGACAATAATATACAATAATCCATTCCAATTTAACAGCTTCCTTTCTCATATTCCTGCAGTCTTTTTTTCTAGACCAGGTAGCTGCGCGAGCTTGGCGGGTGACAGTGTAATGAGAAATATGATAATTTCCAAGCGCATTAATTTCATGTCCTGTGGGTTTTGCAAGATCACTTGTTATTCTCAACAAATTAAATCACCATTTTCCCCAGTATCACCCAGTGTACTCCTATATATTCTGGCGGTAAATTAATTGTGTATGTACCCTTTTACTACATGTTACAGTATATTCACTCGGGTCCAAATGGCTGAGACTTGATTTGGGGAAAAAAGGGATTTTGGGTGGTTTTAGAGTTTAAAAACATGTTTTGACATAAAAAATAAATAAGGTATATTTCAAATTTGTGTGTGCTAAAAAGTTAACCTGTTTATCCAAACACCCACTTATGGGGCTTCACACCTACCTAACTTTAAATAGTAACAGTTCTTGACTCGAGTGAGCTACAAACAAAATATAGGCATCATTGGAAAGAAGACACTTTGAGCTTTACTATGGTTTACTATGGTCTTACTATGCATCTAGATAGTTTAATGCTAAAAAAAATACAATGTTATACATGCAAAAGTAATGAGAAACAAAAATTGTACTGTGTTCACAACGTAAAGTGAAAGTAATGCAAATTAATACTTACAGTATGTGTATAACTATATACATAGGTGATACCCACTACATGAGTCTCATCAGAACACACAAACATAAAGCTTTAATTTATTTTTCTGTAGTTTAAAGTGGATTAATTGATTGCTTGATTAAATGATTGATGGATGGATTGACTGACTGACTGATTAAAAAAAGATATTCCAAAATAATAATTCTCAACTTCAAAAATACCAATGAAATACCAGTCCATCAGCAGTTTCTGAAATACTCGGAACAACCACGCCACATTCAAAGTCACTTAAATCACCTTTCTTCCTCATTCTGATACTCGGTTTGAACTGCAGCAGATTGCCTTGACCATGTCTACATGCCTAAATGCATTGATTTGCTGCCATGTGATTAGCTGATTACAAAAGCGAGCAGTTGGACAGGTGTACCTAATAAAGTGGCCGGTGAGTGTATATATTCCATTGCAAAACTGCCAAACAGAACCAGTTTCACTAGGTGTCTCACACTTTTGGCTATTGATGTATCATAAAAACTCATGTTTAGTAATAACATCCTGCATTATTTTAAGCATGTCCCACACATTTGCTTTAAGCCATTCCTCCCAAACATTCGTCCACATTTGCAACCTTGCCTTTACATCATCCCTCGGCCTCCTCTTCCTGATGAAGACACATTCTTTCACTATATGTTTTCTTTTATTATTATTATTCCTAGCAGAGGAAACAGATTCGCCATCACCCGATGTTGCTACACACCCGGGGCTTTGCCAATCTGTGTCAGGAGTGAACTTGAGGCCCCCCTTCTGTCAAACTGCAGTGTAAGGTTGGCAGTTATTTGGGCTTTGTTTGTAATCTGTCCCGGCGCTTTGTCGAGGGGGGGTGCGAGCTGATATTAGAGCGAGTGCACAAAAGCCCCTCGAGTGGTGTCACGCACAATTAATGTCCCCAGGTAGCGACTCCATTAGCCGTATGAACTCCGGCCGCGCCAGGGAATACTAATGGCTGAGGTGCCGCGGGGCATTAGAGGAGAAAGTGCCCCCCCCCACACACACACACCCCCACTCCGACTCAATATGCCAGTCCCCCATCAGCCACCCAATTCACTTCACCCTTCAACCTGACTAGGACATGTTCCTCCATCTCAGTTTAGATCAGTGCCGGCCGGCCCACACCAGTCACCCACTGCCATACACTCAAACACTCACATTCAACACCTTGGTGGAACACTGCTAGATATTATATAATGCTCAAACAGTTCAAAGCAAACATTGATTTGGCATTTAGCACATGATACAATTATGATGATGATATAATAATAAATTATAGAATTATACATTAATATATTATACAAATTAAGATAATTAAACTTAACAGTTTCATTTTTAGCTTTTTAAAGTAAAATCAAATTGTCACTTTAAGGCAACAGGTTTAAAGTAAAGTAAGGATAAAGAAAAAAAAGTGAACATTTGATTTTACTTTAAAAAGGACAAATAGAACTGTTAAGTTTAATTATCTTAATTTGTATAATATATTAATGTATAATTCTATAATTTGTTATATCATCGTCATCATAATTGTATTTAATTACTCTTTTACGTTAACTTTGGGTTAACATGTTGACAATTGACAAAAGTCAATTAATTGCTTTAAAAGCAATGGGCTTATTTAACTAAATAAAATGAACTAATCACTTTTTTTCAATGCACATTTTAATGATCTCAATGACTATATATGATTATATACACACAATTTAAATATTGTCTGTAATATTTTGTTAATGTATGCATATGAAGAATATTTTTAAGAAATATATTAATAAATGAATACAAAACTACATATAAAGTGTAATATTTCTCTTTATATATACAGTAGTTGAAGTCAGAATTATTAAACCCTAATTTCTGTTTAACGGAGATATTTTTTCAACATATATCTAAACATAATAGTTTTAATAACTCATTTCTAATAACTGAGTTATTTTATCTTTGCCATGATGACAGTAAATAATATTTGACTAGATATTTTTCAAGACACTTTATACAGCTTAAGGTGACATTTAAAGACTTATAATGATGGTTTGTTCTGTAGACTATCAAATAAATATAGCTTAAAGGGGTTAATAATTTTGACCTTAAATGGTTGTTAAAAAATGTAAAACTGTTTTTATTCTAGCCGAAATAAAACAAATAAGACTTTCTCCAGGGGAAAAAATAATATCAAACATACTGTGATAATTTTCTTGCTCTGTTAAACATCATTTGAGAAATATTTAAAAAAGAAAAAATCAATTCAAATGGGGGGCTAATAATTCTGATTTCAACTGTAGACATATACATGGGGTGGCAGAGGGGCTTTTTTGTGGAGTTTGCATGTTCTCCCCGTGTTCATGTGGGTTTCCTCCGGGTGCTCCGGTTTCCCTCACAGTTCAAAGACATGTGGTGAATTGGGTAAGCTAAATTGTTTGTAGTGTTTGAGTGTATGTCCTGATCCTTCAGGTTGGGGGTTGGGGGTTGAGCGTTGAGTTAACAACCCACCTCGTAAAAAATTAGATGTTACAAAACACCAACATGGTGCAGCTAAATATCAACTTCGACGGCCCTGGGAGTAAGTAAGCTTGGATCTATTAAGTTGACTCAACTTATTTTTTGTAACTATGCAAATAGCTTATTTACTGTAACTTCAGGTCAGCATGTTTACTAAATGTTTTGGTCTTTTGTTTTTCTTCATTAAGTTAATTAATTGCTTTAAAACTAATGGGTTCATTCAGTTTCTAAATAAACACAATTAAAATTTTTCTGTAATATTGTATTAATGTTCACAATAACAATATTCTACTAAATATTTTCAAGACACTTCTATAAAGCTTAAAGTGACATTTAAAGGCTTAACTAGGTTTATTAGGTTAACTAGGCGGGTTAGGCTGATTGTAAAGTAATTGTATAATGATGGTTTGTTTTGTAGACAATCGAAAAAAAAAAAATTAGCTTAAAGGGGCTAATAATTTTGACCTTAAAGTCATTTTTCAAAATTAAACTGCTTTTGTTCTAGCCGAAATAAAACAAATAAGACTGTGAAAATTTCCTTGCTCTGTTAAACATAATTTGGGAAATATTTAAAAAAGAAGAAAAAAAATCAAAGGGGGGCTAATAATTCTGACTTCAGCCTGATTAGCCTCGAGAAAACGTAAGTATTTTACGTTTTGTCAGTTTAGTGGCTAATTCGTAAGAGTTCAGTCGTACGAAATTGTATGATTTTAAAAAGGAGGCGTGGCACCTAACCCCACCCCTAAACCCAACCACCATTGGGGGATGAGCAAATCGTACTAAATTGTATGAATTAGATTGTTCGAATTCATACGAATTAGCCACTAAATCAAAAAGTTACGAATTGCCATGAGATTGTGTTGATATATATATATATATATATATATATATATATATATATATATATATATATGTGTGTGTGTGTGTGTGTGTGTGTACACATACACACATTTTTTAATTTATTTTAAATCAAAGACAGAGAGATATATAGGTTTCTCAGCAAACATTAAAAAAATCTAAATAAAATCGTATATATATTTTAATATAGATATTAGTAAATGAATCCTCACACATATATTGTTTAATTTTTACTTATTTTTATTTACTTTATTTTTATTTTACTTATTTTAATGTATAATGTTATTTTACATGCCTGGAAAAAAAATAAAAAAGAAAAGGTAGACACATATAAATGTTGTCCCATTGCTAATGTCAGAAACATACATAAGCTGCATCATTATGGGATTCTTGCCTGTAGCCTGATCTTAATGACTTTGTAGTTTCCACCTCACAAAAAAAAAAAAAAAGCCATGCGACGAATGATCCCACAATCCATTTCTCCATCTGTTGATTTGTCCCAGTGTGAAAAGAGGGCCACCTTCAGCGTGATCAATGCCAGCTTTCTCCTCAAATCCCACATGCTCACATGACCTTGGACACTGATAATCGCCATGCCGACCTTGCCTGTGTTGCCATGTCCACCGGTTGAGCTCAACTAACAGGCTGCCTGCTGAACTCACCCCCGGGGCTCAAACACACACGTGCACGCACACACACACACTTACACACACAGACACACACACATACTTGCTCTGATTCAGCCTTAGGTAATCACAGCTGTGCTTATATACAGCCATATCACAATGCTACTCATGAGATATTGTATTTATATAACAGTCTGATGACAGACATTTATAGATATAAAAAAGAAAGAAAGAAAACACAGATGGTCCTAAAAAAGCTTTTGTGTGAGGAACTACTTCCTTCCACTATTGGTTGAAATCTCAAGTTCAACAACAATTTTTTTTTTCATCACACAGTGTATTGACTGTTCCAAAGTTCATTCATTCATTCATTTTCCCTCGGCTTAGTCCCTTTATTCATCCGGGGTCGCCACAGCAGAATGAACAGCCTATTTCAAAGTTGTTGTTTTTTAGTATTGTAATGGACAATATCTTTTACACAAAAAATGACATCAGCTGTTTAAAGTCAACTTGAGGTTTGAATCAGCAGCAGTTATGGATGCACTTATTCTGGATTATAATTCAAACTAAATTAGTAAATCAACTCTGTCTGCATTACTCTGCATCTGGGAATTCTCCAATATTCACCCCATAAATAACAAAGCAATACAAACATTAGTTACAGTATTATGCAAGAGAGAGAAATAGATCGATTAACGTTATCTTTGTATTTATTGTTCAAGTCATCTTCAGATCAGTCTCATTTTAATAAAGCTTGACGTTGGATGTCTGCTGAGGAAAGCGATGCCTCCTTCCAACAGTTAAAGCAATAGTTCACCCAAAAATGAAGATTATCCCATAACTTACTTACCCTTAATCCTTCCTTGGTGTATATTACTTTTTTATGTCAGAAGAACTCAGTCGGAGTAGTTTTAAATTTAAATCCTGGCTCTTCCATGCTGGATTATGGTGTTGGATAGTGACTTTTATTTTGAAGTTTTCAAAAGTGCATAAATCCAATGTAAAACTAACTCATTCGCAGACAGGGGGTTAACACAGGTCTTGAAACGCCGATCAATGTGTTTTTGTAACAAAAAGATTACATTGTGATGTTAGACTTATAGACACATGTGGCATTGTAAGAGTAATATAATGTATAAAGTTAAACAGTAATGTCTAGCCAACTAATTTACTTGTTTGTCTTTATCTTTAAGAACCTCACACGCAAAAACATAGACCACTGTCTGACCCTTGATGGATTCTCAGTGCAGTCCTCATCTTCAGTCAAAAATTTGGAGGTGATTTTTGATAGCAACCAGTCATTCGAAGCACAGACTTCAAGCATCTGTAAAACTGCATTTTGTCATCTGAATAATGTTGCCATACTTTGGCATGCTATAAATGTCTGATGCGGAAAAGCTTATTCATGCTTTCATGACCTCTCGGTTAGACTATTGTAATGCGTTGCTAGGCGGTTGCCCTGTTAGCCTAATTAATAAACTTCAGCTGGTTCAAAGAGCAGCTGCTAGAGTGCTTTCTAGAACAAAGATTATGATCATATTTCTCCAGTTCTTTCATCATGGCATTGGCTCCCTATTAAATATCGTATAAATTTTGAAATTTTAAAAAGCTTTGAACAGTTCCCCAGTACTTGAAGGAGCTCCTGGTGTATTACAGCCCCTAACGTCCACTACGCTCAATTAATTCTGGACAATTGATTATTCCCAGAATATGAAAATCAACTGTAGGCGGTAGATCTTTCTCATGTCTGGAACAACCTTCCAAGCACAGTTCGGGAAGCAGACACACTCTGTCAGTTTAAAACTAGATTAAAGACACATCTCTTCGCATTAGCATACACATAAATCACAAATGCTTTTAAAATACAAATCCTTTATAGCATTGTTAGGCTGCGTTAATTAGGGCAACCGGAGCCGGGAACACTTCCCAAAAGGCATTATAATTTGAAGGACAACTACATTTTTGTTAGTCGGTTTTTCATTATTCCTGAGGTTTCCATAATCCTGGACCTGGCTGTATCCTGAGCAGATGCTGTGGTGGTCATGGAGGGGTGGAGAGCATGAGACTGATTCCTGAAAGACCACAGTGACAGACGAGTCTCCGCACTGATCCCATGGGCCAGCCTGAACACCCGCCGGTGACCTACTCACACATGCAGCTTCTCCACAACGGACGTCCAGGGTTCATCAGCTTCCGGCGCCTATACAGCAGCTCTGCACAAGACATTTTGCCAGAGGAGAAATGGTTGTGCCCAACTGAGCCTGGTTTCTCTCCAGGTTTTTTTTTTCCTTCACTTTCGTCAATTGATGAAGTTCAACTGTCGCCACAGGCTTGCTTGGTTTGGGACTTGTGGAGCTGCGCATCGATGGATTTGCTCTTCAGTGTTTGGACTTTCAGCAGTGAAATTTAAACCACACTGTACTGAGCTAAACTGAACTTCAACTCTGAAAACTGGACTGACACAGTTTCAGTTTACTAGAACTTCTGTGTTAAGCTGCTTTGACACAATCTACATTGTAAAAGCGCTGTAGACATAAAGATCAATTGAAAAAAAAATCAATTCTTCAGTAATTAAAAAAAAAAAATGGTAGGTAATTTCAAGACCGGTCTATTCCCGAAGCTTCTTCCTTAAATGCATCTTGTATCATGCTTCATGCATCGTATACACACAGAATTACAGAAACATACAGAATTATTACTTTAAAAGGAATTCCCATTAGAACAATGCTGCTTTTGGTCACTGTCAATATAAAAGTCTAGGACTGTCACATCCTCTGTCACCATTGATCTCTACAAGCACAGACTTTTATTAAATACTAATATTATTTATGTAAAACATCATTTATTGAACAACAATATTTAACAAACAACACTATATACACTAGATTATTCCCATTTGCCTCAGCAAGATTTTTGCCAAATTAAAAAAAAATTTGTCATTGAAATAGAGAATTTACTTGTGTTTAATATTGTTAACATTTATATAAAATCACAATATTCACAAATGAACAACACTAACAGAGCCATTGTTTTAATTGAACCAAACCAACTGTGAACACACCCTAAATGATCACACTTAAGTTTCTAATGTGTCTTAGAGCCAGATTTTTTTATTTAGAGCTCATGCTTAAAGAAATTGCCCCCTTTGTCATGAACAAAGCCATTGACATTGCACGTTTTCTGACTGGTGTCAAAATATTAAGTATAACCGTATCTCTTCCAGGTGACACATTAATACAGTAGCTCACAGTCTATACCGTCATGCCACCCAATCTCAGAGCCAAGATCTGCCGTATGGACTCAGCAAGCCATGAACGCTTTGTGAAAAATGCACCTAACGGCCAGAATGCATGAGTGCAGACCCGAGGTAGCCTGTACTCAAACCCTGCCTTTATCACATTACCAATTACGCATTATAAATAGCGCGCGGCTCGCTTTGTTTCCAAGGCTTACTCCATCACGCCATGCAGTCATCACTCAATCTGAAGCCCACACGGCGTCAACCTGCCCTACTTGCGCGCAGTCACTCAGCGTTTCCCCCCTCCTGAAAAGACGCATGCTTCATTATGCTTGGCAGTAATGGCACCAACATTTGACACTCTTTGTTTGGGCTTAAGAAATCCCCGGCTGCGTGGCCGGAGAGAAAGCGGTTCACAAAAGCGATCAGACCTGATTTCTGCCAAGTCATGCTGTAAATACCTGCTGTTTAGCCGTGAAGAGGAAAAAGGCCTCGATTTGGCAGGACAGCAAGGTCAATTCTTTAGTCGCTTGACATCGACATCATGATTTTGGCACTTGGAGAGTCAGCAAATCAATGTCAAATATTAAAAACAAAACAATGGCGTTTGATAGAACCACTTGTTTACAAATAGTTTATTGTTTAAATGCCATAATATAAGAATTAACATTTTCTGGATTTATGACCATGCATTTTTATTTGAGATTAAAAGGTTATAATCCCAGAAAATGATCATTATTATATTCTGATGAAGCTGTTTATTACTATTGCACTATTTTGAATATTTATATCAAGCTTGGTTCAAATGCTTTAAGAACTCCTTTAACTTTCTGATCATGCGTACAGTGAAACGTTAATACCATGAAATGTAATTTACAATGTATGTTTTCTTTGTGAATATTTTCAAATGTAATTTACTGTATTTGTAAGGATGGCTAAATCTCCCCATAATATCAAACCCCAAGAACTATTAACTCGTATTAACTGAAAAAGAAAGACCAGGCAAGACCAGGAGAATTGTCATGCAGTAAAACAATAAACTTTCTAATCTGAGAAGAAGATCAGCTAGGAAACTAGTTGTTCAACTGTCTTGATCATGCAATCTGAGCCCCACTCTCTGCACTCGACTTAATCTTCTCCACCAGAACAGCTCACTCACATTCCAGACAGAATGTCAGAAAGTTTTAATATGATGTATCTTGTGGATATATATTCATGTTTGGTATCATTTTAAATGCCTCTGTGTGATTGGTAAAGTGGTCTCAATTCCACAGTAATATTTCATAGTAAGGGCTTCGACTTTGATAAGATCTTTGCTAGATGCTCAACTCCAGGGAAAATGGTCTTCATATCAACTCATGACCAGACAAGGGTCTTTGAGAAGATTTTATTGTCTTGAATGTATGATTGTTTGTTGTAATTTTAGTATTTAAGGGAAAGGTGCAAAAAGAGTCTCTGAGCTCTGCATCAAGACTTATATGCTCCAACATACTTCTACACGGTCAGGTATTAATCTCTAACTCTTAAATGTTTCTTTGGGTAATTGATGTTGTATACTTCTGAATTGGCTTATTTTTTAATTATGTGAATTCGCATGGAAAATCTGTACTCAATGGATGGAGCATAGGCACAGCATTAGATACCTGTTGATTTCTGACAATCACTGACATAGTATGATATAATCTAGTGGCTAAATCAAAATTTATTTATGTAAGTGCATGCATGGGGCGGCCTAATATTACCTAAAGGAGTTTACAGTTTATCCTCTATCTAAGAACCAGAACTGGCGAGGTTGTGTCCGTGAGCAGATGTAACTGGCCAGCATACTGACTCTAAGCGACTTTGGGTAAACGATGAACACTTAAATGAAAAGACAAGATGTTTAAAATATAGTCAAATATCTAAATTCATTCCACATTTATAAATGGGATCACTTCCTTATTAGGAACACATCTGAAATTTAATGATCACATGAAGTTGGAGCTGGAAACCAATTCAAATAAATTTTAACGAATAAAACTATTTCTTTTCAGATGTGCTAAAAAGGCATTTAACCTTCACCCATTCTGTTAGTTCCATCATTGGACTAAAAGATGGACTCCTACATATTTAAAGATGAATTTTTAGCATCATTACTTTAGTGTATCATCACTCCATATACTGACTTAATGTGTTGAATCTGATTTGAAAAACACATCAACGCATCAAGTCAGACACACCTGTTCTAAATCAGTGCACCATGTGATAATTTTAGGGGTAGCAAAGACAACAAGTATAAGTGTTGAATGCTTCTGTTTTGCACATTTTTGCTTGATGTATTAATATAACATATAAATGCTTTTTATACCAATAATAATAATAATAATAATACTAATAATAATTCACACTGATGACAGTTTGGGATGGTTTTTGGTGCCAGAAAAACTCCATAATTTAATAATAGCAGTCAGTAATTTGGGCAGTTTGTTTGTTTGTTTGTTTGTTTGTCACCCTCTAAACATTGAAAGAGATCAATCTTTGATTGAGATTGAGCCATATTTTCCTGATAAGATGTGCATGAGAGTCACAGCTCACATCCTCAGTTTCGTTTTTCAAATAATCACTTATCCGTAGTAAAGTTCTTCCTGCTTCTCCCGTTTTCAAAATACAAGTCCCACTCACATATATCATAATTTTATTAAATAATAATACAAAATGATTGTTGTGGCCAATAAGACAAAGTCCTGGAGCATGCATAATAATGATCTCGTGTGCTACATAACAGTCTGTGTTTTGTTCCAACTAGCCTGTTTTTCACTGGGATTTTACACACAGGATTTACATCAGAAAACTATAGCATTTGAGGCTCACAGTGTTCCATTACCATGTACTGAACTTTTATTATTCCGCTATGCCAAGGTATCTCCAGATTTCATTTAATGGCACTTTAAAAAAGGTTGTGTTCACATTTAGTTTGATTAAAATCTAATGTGATTGGTCTATTAGGGTGCTTTCACCTTAGTTTTAATTGATTGTCCAAGCCCAAGTTCATATGATTCTGCTGATTATTTTTTAGAGTTCACATTAGTCAAACAAGTCAAATTCTGACATAAACAAACAAGTCTGTGTGAAGAACAAAATTTATGAAAAAAGGATTAACCCTTTGACTGCCCCTTTACCAAACGGTTGACCATGTTTTTACTGTTTAAAATAATGACTCTTGAAGTCATTTAAAGAGTGACTGTTTTAAATAATGGCTTACACTACACAGCATTGTTGATTTACAAAAAAAAAAAAAAAAGGGGCAAACAAACATAATCATGACTACACTTGACTTTGGTTTTATTGTAAAAAAAAAAAAAAAGTAAACATGTCAAATGAGAATTTGAAATATTTTATGGCAAACTTACAAAAAAAAAAAAAGAATGATTTGGTTTAAAAAAAAAATTATCTTGAATTTTTTAAAATAAATTGGTTTTACACTCCATATTTTCATATTTTTCATAGTATATATATATGAATCCGGTACTTTTACCATAAATGGACATACAGTATCAACCATTTGGTAGAGGCTGATATTTTAGAAGTTATGGGATATGTGTTAAAAAATGTATTGAGTGTCTTAACTAGTGACATTAGAAGTTAAAAAATGCAATCCAAACTTTTTTTTTTTCTTGGTGGGGTAGTTAAAGAGTTAAAGCCATTTTGTGAAATTTATGGAGCCAAAAATATGCCATAACAAACTAATTAATGGGTTTTATAGGCTGATAAATGCATATGGGTAGTTGACACAACGTTTCATTTTTACTCTCACACAGGACAAAAATGAATATAATTAGTATTATCATAATTTACATTGCAGTAAATGGTTAAACATTTATTAACATTTATTTATTTATTTATTTACATTTTTTTGAGACAAATTTCAAAACTGTTCATTCGCCTGACTGTCTGAGCCATAGTTCAATAAATTACAGCTCTTAAAAATTAAAGAAAATTTTATTGTAAAATCATTAATAAATATCTCAGGTCTAATTTTACAAGTGACTATTTTAATAAACGCAAATACTTTTTTTAATCCATATATTTCTGAAAACAAAAACATAATTTGATAACTGAAAACCAAGTCCCCTGTTGTGATACTACAGTATATGCTATTTTTAAAGTTTTTTTCTGAGACTTTTTTTTCATATATAACCTTTTTGGAAACACTATAAAATTTAGGTTTTGTTGTCCTTTTGTGTGACACCCATATTTTTTGAAAATGTATAACAACCCCGACAAGTCATGAAGAAAAAAGTAAATATTCATACTTTCATATAAAAAAGCACTATATATAGCTAAGTATCCAACAATGAAAATAAATCATTCTCACACTACTTTTATATCATTACGAGTTGCTTTTTTTAACTTTGCTGTCACACCATATGTCATATTTTTACAGTATAGTAAAATAAAAATAATAATAATAAATAAATAAATAAAAACAGTGAAATAATTGGTAAAGATAGTGACCCCTTATGTTTTCTCAAGCATCAGACTTTAAACTACATAAACATAACTTTTTTCTTCAAAAATGGTGTGATAAAAAGCATTTGTACTATTTGTCAACTATCCACTGACTCCATAAAGCCATTCATGTCAACAGATATTAGTTAACCAAGTTTAAAGCTTATGTATTCACAATTAATTTCCACCCTCATCACTAAAGCACAGTCTTCTGAAATGTTAAGAGTGTTTGCAGCTGGTGTGAGAGGAGATTGCACTGATGTAAGTGTGGAGGTTGAGGAGCGGCAGTAGTTTTCGGGAGAGTTATAGCTGTTGGTGAAATTAGACGTGCTTAGAGCCCTGCAGGCCACTGGGAATAAGAGACTGCTTTAAATGGAGGGTGGATTCATATCCCTAACTCACCCTCGCTAAATAAATCTTGGTGAATTTCCTACGTAAACATCGGGTACACTTTGTTTCGGTTGTCTTTGTGCTCTGTCTGGTAGTATGTCTTGTGGAAGGCCTGTGTGTTGTCATGTTGCCCTTCTTTCTTTACTGTTTTTTTTTTCAGGGTGAATTATTTTAAGGCTTGCGTTTGAATACATTTTTAATGATAAATTATTACGCCGAATCATGCTGATGCCAACGAATGCATTTAAAGCTTGGCCTAGTGAAAGTTGGAAGCTCCAACAACAAACTTTGTGTTATATAGCTTGGATTACCACTGCTTACCCACAATCCTTAGCAAATGTGGATCTGAAAAAACTGAATTGTGCACCTTTGGTTTAATATGTTGCTGTCAGGTAAAACTTTTCAAACTATTTTGTGAAAAATGTATGATATTACTAATATTATTATTATTATTAACGGTAGTACTATTATTTGATATTTGCAAAGTAAAGTAGCTTAAAACTAATTTAAAACACCAACTGAAGTCATAGACATGTTAAATGAAAAAATGGCTCATTCTTAAAACGTAGCCCTATATAGATTTCTGGAGATCACGAGAAATGTAGCCAGAAGTACGTATGGCTGCATTTGTCTTTAAAACGAAAGCTATGGTGCGGTATGATGCCGTTCCTTTCTGTATGGATGGCTTTTCCGCTGTTATCAGTTTGTCCGGTTAGATCGCCATGTACATCGGTGGACTTGAGATGCAGAGAGTAGTTGACCACGAAGACGGGGTTCGTGTCTGGGGAAGAACAGTTCCAGAAAGCGGGTAAAACAAAAACAGAAGCCAAAAAAATAAAAATAAACAAGTAAAAAAACAGTGTGAGAATGTGGTAAAACATGAAAACGTGGTAAAAATCAGGTGGCCACGAGGGCTTTTCTTTTTCTGGATTGCTTTTTAAAACTGTTGGTTGAGTTGGGTTTAGTGAAGTGGGTGGGCGGGTCAATCAGTGCTTTTGAAAACACTATTGCTTGGGATTAGGAAAGGAGGAGGGTGGGGGGATCGGTCAGTCAGTCATTCAATCAGTCGACAGCGGCCTCTGGTGGATTGGCAAAAAACAAAAACTGCAATAAAACGTGGGACCTCCTTGGACTTATTTCACAATCTCCAGAAATGTATATAGAGGAACATTTTCAGAATGAGCCTGGGTTAAAAAATGTATGTGAAAATCTAATTTATTTTCTAAATTAAAACCATTTTAATTAAAAATGAAATATTAAAAATTAGCTCTTTATGACTATGGAAATGGTGTTTATTATTATTACTATACTATTATTACTAATGCTATTATTGATACTATATTGTGAAAAAAGATATCATATTTTTAATATTATTAGTAGTGGTCATAGTATTTGATATCCGCAAAGTAAAGAAATGAAAAGGGTAATTTCTGACACCACCTTAAGTCATGTTAAATGTAAACATGTATTTGAAAATCAAATGTATTCTATAAAATAAAACCATATTAATTATAAATGAAGCATCAAAATGCTCTTTATGATGATGTTGATGCCATTAATAAAAAATAATAATAAAATAATAATGTTTGTTGTTGTTTTTGTTCTGTTTAATCATGATTTATTGTTTTTATCATATACAATGACTCTTATTATGCACTTGTAGTTTAAAATTTGGCTGTCAGATTAAATTTGCGGTCAACCTACATTTAATTACACTTTGAGCCAGCACAAATTCTGATTCGTCACATTACAATCAGTTATTTTACAAATAATATTCAGTCTTGGTTATTGAAGTGTCCCAATTCGTCATTTGTGATCTTACTTTTAAAGGAGACCTACTATATTATACCCTTTTAAATATATTAAACAAGTCTCTGATGTTCCTAGAGTGGGTATGTGAAGTTTCAACTCAAAATGCCTAACAAATAACGTTTTATATTTGTTTCACACTGCCCCTTTTAGGATTTGATTCAAATTGTGCCGGTTTGGTGACTGTCGCTTTCAATTCAAATAAGATTTTGCTCCCAGCCCACTTTTAAACAGAGGACAGAGCTACAAACAACTCAGCATAGTTTCAGATTCAAGACAGGACTAAAGTTTTCTCTGGGTAAAACTGAAAATGTCAAATGAAGTGGCTCAGAAGAAGGCAGTCTATAAAGACTACAGTGTTCGTTTTTGTATCCTAAAACTTTATGTTTATAATGGAAGAGAGAGTCAGTCACTAATGGGTGGGACTTTCCCCTCCGATGACCTATACAAAGGGAGAATGTCAATCAAAGTGTTTCTGCAGACAGTTTTTTATCGATTGTGTTTGTAAAAAAATTATATAATTATTTTATCACCATTAGAAGCTGGCTATATTCACACACTGTTGCCACACAACTGTGTTTAAACCCCTTATAAAAGTGATTTTTGCATAACAGGTCCCCTTTAAACACAAAGTCCAGCTGTAAGTCCAAAGTTCTTATCTCTCAGAACTCCTCTCATTTACGAATCCACAATCAACATGTTTTACATTTACTGTGCAAACACCTCTCGGTTTTAGTGGTCCACTCTACACAGAGAGACAATGAGAATGCAGACCAAGCACTCATAATATTTTGCCACCAATTACTATTGATTTTACTATCACTTACCCGCAGGATGTTGTTTTATCACTAATATATTTAATGTGCAAATCAATAGGAACACTTGTTTGGCTCATTCTTAAGACGCTAATAAAATCAAGCACCTCAGGAGTGAAACGCAGTGGGCTCAGCAGAGGCCGGAGCAGATGTGAACCGCTGATGCCATCTCTTCTGACAGGCCCTTTCCAAACACAGGGTTATTTCCCAGCGCGCTGGCTTTTAAATCAAGCCTCTCTTTTGGCAAAGCGGCCCCATTAAGTTCACATCTCTGGATCAAATTGAAGCTGTCCAACTCATCAAACACAACAAACAATACTGTTTGCCCAGGTGCCATCTGTGCAGCGACTGAGCCCTGGCCAAAAAGAAGAAAAAAAAGCGGGCATCTTTGCTTGAGATTCAAGCGTAATTTCCTGCGATATGCACTTAATGTTATGTTTATATTGTCTGGTGGATGGAGGGTGATTTGAGATCGGCTAATGCTATGTAGGAACTCATTTTTCAGCTGACAGCCCTGTATTGAAGGAAAGATGCACAATTTGGGCTTTTTAACGGCTGCCACATTTGCTAAGCATTGAGGGAAGGTAGTGATAATCCAGGCTGTATAATATAAACAACATTTGAAGTTGCTGGAGACGCTGCTGCAAGAAATACTGTCTGAGAAAGCAGAAAAGCAACAGAAATCCAATGTGCACAATGATTTACAGTGCTGATAATCAGTTAATACTTTATTTGTCCAAATCTAGGGATATTTATTCTTCTTCTTTTTAATAATAATAATAATAATAATAATAATAATAATAATAATAATAATAATAATAATAATAATAATAATAATAATAATAAAAGTAATAATATTATCAACAATTATTATTATTATTATTTTCAGTTGAAATATTTTAAATGTTAAAATTGTATATATTCGATATATATGTATGTATGTATATATGTATACAAATATATACAGTTGAAGTCAGAATTATTTGAATTTGAATTTTTTTTTTGCTTTTTAAATATTTCTCAAATGATGTTTAACAGAGCAAGGAAATTTTCACAGTATGTCTGATAATATTTTTTCTTCTGTACAAAGTCGTATTTGTTTTATTTCGGCTAGAATAAAACAAGTTTTAAATTTTTTATGAACCATTTTAAGGTCAAAATTATTAGCCCCTTTAAGCTAAATTTTATTTTGATTGTCTACAGAACAATCCATCGTTATACAATAACTTGCCTAATTACTCTAACCTGCCTAGTTAACGTTATTAACCTAGTTAAGCCTTTAAATGTAATTTTAAGCTGTATAGAAGTGTCTTGAAAAATAATTAGTAAAATATTATTTACAGTCATCATGGAAAAGATAAAATAAATCAGTTATTAGACATGAAAAAAAACTTCTCTTGGTTAAACAGAAATTAGGAAAAAAAAAACGGGAGCTAATAATTCAGGTGGCTAATAAAATAATTCTGACTTCAACTGTATATATATATATATATATATATATATATATATATATATATATATATATATATATATATATATATATATATATATATATATATATATATATATATATATATATATATAAATATAAAAACATGTTTATTATAATTATTATTATTACTATTACTATTACCATCATTATTATTGTCATCATTAATAATAATAATAATAATAATAATAATTTGTATAATATGTATTCATAATAATTTGTCTTAATCATAATAATTTATGTATTTATCTATAAACTGCTAAGGTGAATTGTAAGATTAATTTTATTGATTTTATTTATTATTATCATTAACTCAACATTAATTATATTATTATTATTATTATTATTGTTGTTGTTGTTGTTGTTGTTGTTATTATTATTACTATTATTAATATTATTATGATTATTATTATTATTAAAATAAAAAAATGTTACAATAATATATTAACATAATACAATATTTTTACAACACACTGCTGTACTTACATTATTAAGTCAAACTAATAATGATGATAATGATTGTTACTACAATAATATAATAATAATTGTTGTTATTATTATCATTTTTATTATTAATAATAATAAATTAGTTATAATAGTTGAGCTATGCATTTTTATTATTTTTATTATATATTTTATTATATATTTTTATTGTATATTATTATTATTATTACTATTATTATTTTAATTTATTTAATTTATTTTTTTAATATTATTAAAAAGAAGAACCCTAACTTTCATCATAATTTCATTCACATCAGCCCATGTTGCAGCACTCCCCTTGTGTGTACGGCCTGTTTCTCCATGAATTTGAAAGAATATGCTTATCCCTGTAGTTTACAGCTCGCATAATGAAAACGCATCGCATCCCAAACAGTTATGATGGGGCAGTTGAGGATAATTGCGTGGTTAGCCTCTCCATCTGTTCTTTCCTCCAGCTTTTTAGTGCTGGGAGGAGATCGAGGCCAGTCAAGCTTCACACACGCTCAATATTTCTGAGTACAATACATCAGGGTCCTGTTCACTCATAATCACAAATCACTAATCAGCATAACACATTACCTATAGCCTCCGCGTAGCGCATTTCAAAGGTTATTATTTAGTTTATGATTCCATAATGACCTCAGCTGTTGGGCACAGTCAGCAATGCAGCGATCTTGCATAAGCAAAGTGAACGGGTTATTGCATCACATGTTGCGCGCCGTATGCTAACAAGAAGCCTGAAACTCTATTAATACAGTATATATTTTCATGGATTTGACTAATAGAATTTTTTTTTGGGGGCAGCATTGACTTGTAAATTTTTACTTCTATTTTAATTACTGTCATTGTTGAAACAAAATTTACCAATAAAAAATATTTAAATCTACTTAATGCACAATATGTAATTTTTTTTTCATTATGTACTTACATTATCCCAAATGTTTCAAAGAAAGTTTTTTAGGTTATTTGTTTACAATAATGCACATTAATCAACATTACTGTAACGTGCCAGAATTAGTCAAAAAGGGCTATTCTACATCAGTGACATGGATTGGGTCCTCTGTTGCCATGCTAATGACACCACATACCCCCAAATTCATAGCACTTTTTTAGCATCATCACTTTGTTTGTTTTGAATGCACATCCTCTAGTGGCAATAATAAGATAACATGCATTTAAAGAACTTCTATTTTACCCCCTTTATAAGATGTAAGATAAGTCTTTGGTGTCTCCAGAATGTGTCTGTAAAGTTTCAGCTCAAAATACCCATCAGGGGTGCATTTTCCAAACAACGACATAACTTGTGGCTGATCTATCACAGTACAATGCATCGTTTGGGAAAAGAACGATGTAGTGACGAGTGTTTCCCAAAACCGTAGTTGCTCTGTCGCAGATCCATCATTTGAAACCCGCCAGTTATGATTTAAAACGTCCATAATGGTGCTCTAAACGGGGTGGAGTAATAACTTCTTTAAAGAAAAAAACCCACGCTTTTTGTGCAAATTGTATTGTTTTACACACATACACACGCATTTAAAACAATTTAATATTAGCTTTGATAAAGACATGCACTCGTTTTTCCATATTAATTGAAATATATGTAAACGACACATACTGTATAGAGCCTGTGTTTCCTTTAAAAATATTATTGAGAATATTCCATATTCTATGCTAAAACATTAAACCACTTAGCTAACACATTTAAACTCATATACAGTACAGTTGAAGTCAGAATTATTAGCCCCCCTGAATTATTAGCTCTTTTCATTGTATATTATTATTATTATTATCATTATTATTATTATTATTTTATTTTATTTATTTTTTTACTATTATTAAAAAGAAGAACCCTAACTTTCATCATAATTTCATTCACATCAGCCCATGAAAAAAAAAATCATCTCTCTGTTAAACAGAAATTGGGGAAAAAATAAACAGGGGGGCTAATAATTCAGGGAGGCTAATAATTCTGACAACGGAATATGCATTACTACAGAGACATATCAATATGCTCATGTCAATAAATTCAGTAGATGTGGAAACCTCACTTCTTTGGACACGCAGTATACCTACACACAGTTGTATTCAAACAGCTTCCAAAAGTTAATTTTGCATCATAGGTGCCCTTTAATGCAATATGTTAGCAATCAAGTTTACATTTAAAAGATTATTAAAGATTAAGAAGTCATCAAGACATCTTGCCTACCACAAGGCAGATTTTGGGTCCTCAGTCAAAATCTACTAGATGTGTAACCATAGTCCAAAAATTGACTAGTCATTAAATAGACAGATTAGAGAGACTACAGATGCGTAAGAGTTCATTAGCTGCCTATTTGTTGAATTGAATGAATGAATGAATGAATGAATGAATGAATGAATGAATGAATCAATCAAGGAATCAATCAATCAATCAATTTGTAGATTATTGTTAGACATCTAGTAGAATTTCACAACTAATATGGACAACCCAAATTCTACTTTTAGCTAAAGCATCTATGTTTGCATTAGATATCTTTTAAATAATGTGTGTGTGTGTGTGTGTGTGTGTGTGTGTGTGTGTGTGTGTGTGTGTGTGTGTGTGTGTGTGTGTGCGTGCATGTGCGTGTGTGTGTGTGTTTTCCAATCCCATTGGCAATTCCGTTCTTGTTTTAAACTAAATTGTAATACGTTAAGTCATTTTGATCACAGTTATAAATAATAATAAACCCCATAATAGTAAACTTTCTATATTTCTGTAAGTTTCCTATGGTTTCAAAAACTTTTATAATATTTTTATAACATGTAAGCTATGTTTTTTATATCCTGTCACAAACTGCTAATCAGCATAACAGATTATTGCCATTTCAAAGGTTATTATTTAGATTATAATTCCAAAATGACCTCAGCTGTTTGGCACCGTCAGCAATATAGTGTTCTTGCATAAGCAAAGTGAACGGGTTATTGCATCACATGTTGCGCCATATGCTAACAAGAAGCCTGAAACTCCATCTGTATCTCTAGCATTCGCTCCTGGTGCCCAGGGGGCGACGGAGGAGTGAGGACTCTGCCATCCTGGAGGCCAGCGGTGCTTTATAACCCTCCGCTACACACCCTATACTCATTAGCTCCAGGGGCCCAAGCCGCAAGAAAACAATCAGAGAGAAGGGCCTCACCCGAGGGCCGGGCCGCTGCCACACCTGCCGCCCCGCTCTCAAAGCTCACAGAAATCACCAGCATGACCGATGAGCCGCTCGCCTTCAAACTCCTGGGACAGAAGATCCACTCTCAGCCAACGTGTCATTTAAATAATGCAGAGCTGGAAGGAAAAGGCACAAAGAAGCAAGTTTTGGAGCCAAAATGGATCTACCTCTGGGTGAGAGCTTTGTAAACATAGCTGTTGTAGTATGGCCAACATTGAATCAGCTCAGCGGGTTGATTTTAATCACAATTTAATCATGATTTAATATGACACTTTTTTTTTGGTGTTTAAATGGCATTTTCAACTAACTTTTTTAGGTTTTGGTCCTAGTTTATATGCTAAATTAAGAGTTCTTTGGGACCTGAATACCTTAACTTATTAAAGGGGTGGTCCTTTGTGTATTTTTAAGGCTTGGTTGTGGTTGTAAGATGAAAAGCAATGTGTGCTCATGCTTCATTTGTGGAAAAACACATTATTTTTTATTTTTTCATATATCTTACTTTGATTATATACAGCTACTCAGCTAACATGAAAATGAACGTCATGTCTCCTAGTTCCTCTGAAAGGCCCGCCCTCAAGAGGCTATGATTGGTCAGCTAACATAATGTGCTGTGATTTACGTATTGACTCCACGTCGCGCCCCTTCAAGCCCTCGCTTTTGCGCTGTGTAAACAGTAGCTGTTATCCGTATTATTTTGTGCCTGAATCAGACAGAAAAATGAAGAGCACACAGCCGAACCTCATGCCTGCTCTCTAAAATAAAATCTGACAAGTGTCTTTCACATATATTCAGAATAAGCATGTGCAAGTAATATAAAACGTTCATATCTTTTGCGAGTTTATTTAAGATATTAAACACACGGAAAGCGGCTGCATAGAGAGACACAGCACGTGCTGCTGGAGATTGTGGGTGTTTACAGATGTTTGATGGATAAATATGCATTAATAATTTGTACAGTAGCTAAATTATTAGTGGGGCCAAACAGCATTTCCCGTTGTTTACATCCTCACTACAACATACCTTTAATGCTAGTAAACTGTGCATGTCACTGATCAATTTTAGCAAATAAAAATACTTACAGGTTGGGGCTCACAGTCCACAACTTCGATGGTTGGAGGAGTTTTTAACAGAATTCTGGAAGCTGTCCTTTGTCAAATGCTAGCTATATATATTTTTTATCATTCTCTGGAACATAATTAAAATTAAACTGTAAGCACTTCTCTCCTTGTGTCATGTCCTTTGAAAGCCCAAATACAGAAACAGAAGAAGCTCTGTGGACATAGCAGCGTTTGGATGGCATTTTAGCTTTCACTGCTTTAACATTACTGCGCCTCTGCCCACACCCCGTTGCTGCGCAGGGTGTATGCAAGGTGAATGCGTGTAACCTGAAGCTCTTGTGATCTCATTAGCCCGGATAGTTTTTTGTAATCCCCAAACTTCATTCGCTGTAGGCTTTGCTAAGCTAACACTGTAAAAGCTAATGTCTCCATTTGCATTGGACTTTGAGCGTATTATATTCAGAGATGTTGTTTACGTTCAAACAGCTACATTTCACATCAATTAAAGTTTATATCGTTGTGGACCACCCCTTTAAAACAAATTTTATATTAAAAGATTTTGGAAACTATACGGTTACTGTCTCAGTGTAAAAACAAAGAAAAAAGTTTATGCACATTGCAATTAAATCTATGCATGAGTACTTGACAACCAAAACAACTACAGGAGCGTATGTGTGTAGCCACTAAGTGTTTCTTTACATTGGAGAACTGGAAGGAAAATGCATGAAGAAGCAAGTTTTGGAGCCAAAATGGATATACTGTACCTTGCCTCTGGGTGAGAGCTTTGTAAACATATCTCCCAGCTCAGCGAGTTGGTTTTAAGGCATACATATTACAATAGCTTCCCATAAGAAAATACCTATGATGCATATGCGCATACAAGGGTCAGTTCAACACTGTTTATGAAGGATGGGTCAGTACCAGCAGTGTATGCTCAAAAATCAAATGCAGAACAAGAATGTGGTATTTTTCACATATACTTCATATTCATAATATTTTGAGAATGTTATTTTATCTATGTTTGTGCTCATTTGCATTTAAATAAAGGGTGTTTTACATCCAAATGGAGCAATTTTGAAAAATTGCTAAATAAAAATTCACAAATGAATTTTGTAAAAGGACATCTTAAAATGAAATATTTTCTGTGTCTTTTTCATTTATAATTTTGGCCATCATTTATATTGTCCATGAAGTAACCCTTATACGTGTTTTATTTAAACACCTTAATAATGATCATATCACTGGTCACTGTGATCTATGAAGGGTGTTGGACACACCATTTTTGGACACACCAAAAATGAATCAACTTCAGCTGATTCAAAATGCAGCTGCTAGAGTGCTTTCTAGAACAAAGAAATATGATCATATTTCTCCAGTTCTTTCAACATTGCATTGGCTCCCTACTACATATTGTAAATTTGTAAACATTTTATTGACTACCTTCAAAGCCCTGAATGGCTTAACTCCCCAGTATTTGAGGGAGCTCCTTGTGTATTACACCCCCTCACGTCCACTATGTTCAATTAATTCTGGACAGTTGATTATTCCCAGATTATCAAAATCTTATATCTGGCACCTAAACTCTGGAACAGCCTTCCTAGCACAGTTTGGGAGGAAGACACACTCTGTCAGTTTAAAACTAGATTAAAGACACATCTCTTTGCATTAACATACACATAAAACACAAATGCTTTTGGAATCCAAATCCTTTATAGCATTGTTAGGCTGCGTTAATTAGGGCAACTGGAGCTGGGAACACTTCCCAAAAGACATTATAATTTGAATGGCATCTACGTTTATGTTTTTCATTATCCCGAGGTCTCCATAATCCTAGACCAGGCCTTATCCTGAGCAGCTGCTGTGGCGGTCATGGAGGATTGGAGTGCATGAGATGTAAATGACAGACAAGTCTCCACAAATATCCAGTGGGCCAGCCTGTACACCCGCCAGTGACCTACTCACACCTGCAGCTTCTTCATGATGGACACCCAGCGTTCTCCAGACTCCGCCACCTAGACTGCAGCTCAGCACAGGAAGTTTGACCAGAGAAGAAATGGTCATGCCCAACTGAGCCTGATTGCTCTCGAGGTTTCTTTCCTTCACATTCATAATCTGGTAAAGATTTGTTCCGCACTACTGGCTTGCTTGGTTTTGGGACTTGTGGAACTGCATATCGATGGATTTGCTCTTCAGTGTTTCAGCAGTGAAAATAAACCACACTGGACTGAACTAAACTGAACTTCAACTCTGAAAACTGGACTGACACAGTTTCAATTCATTAGAACTTCTATATTAAGCTGCTCTGACACAATCTACATTGTAAAAGCGCTATAGAAATAAAGATCTATTAAATTGAATTGAATAATAGTCTGTGCTGAAATACAGAAATCAGGGCTGCTGGATTTACAACATCTTAATTCATCAACTTCTCCCAAAATACTTAAGAGGCTGTAAGAGGCTGACTTAACTTGGAGAAGAATAAAGTAAGTGGTCTATCAACCTAAACACTGTGTATGTGGTGCAAATAATAATAATAATAATATATATATATATATATATATATATATATATATATATATATATATATATATATATATATATATATATATATATATATATATATTCAAATTATGTATTTCAAATTATGCAAGTATTGATTTTTTCATTTCAATGGGGATTGTTTGACAACAGTAGCTATGTTTCCATCCAAATATGCGAATGAATTTTATGCGCAAAACTGGATTATCACATTAATCACGTGCGAATAAAGCAGCGTTTCCATCCAACGAGTCAAAGCAAACAAAATTGTCACTTCCTGATTAACTGGCACCAAATATCAACAGTAAATACTAAATTTACTGTATTAGGATAAGCTGCGTAAATCTTTTCTTTATCTAATGAATGACTTGCGCCTCAGAAGGCAATCCTGACACGCAGTGAGCGCGCGGTGGCGTTTGAAGGTGTCAGACATGGAGCACAGATGCTCTTGATTCTGGAGGTCATTAATAATATAATAACACTAATACTTATACGGTAAGGTGTTTTAGAATGACCAAAACAACAGTTTAGATGGTTTACAGTGTGCTCAGCCTGCTGGTTTGTCCATTTAAGCACATTTTCATCATCAAATGATCTCTTATAACAGAATCACATGACCTTTTTTAATGCGCATACTGAAATTTGTGCGGTAAAAGTGTTCGTAGTTTATGCGCATCTTTTCTTATCGAATAAAATGTTTATCCTACTCAGTTATGCGCATACATTTTTTATGCGCATTTCCAAAATTTATGCGCACCATGGCGTTTCCATCAACCGTTTTTTTAATGCGCATATGCAAAATGTGCATAAAAATAAGTGGATGGAAACATAGCTAGTGTTGTATGAACCTAAACTTTTCGATTTTTATTACTAGATTACTATTATTAGAGAAAATATTTATAAAAATGAACAGAAAGCACACTAAAAGAATCCATTTTTTTATTTAAAAAGAACCCAGGATTTGGAGTTCAGAATTAAAGCCTTACACCTGGCCCCCAAAAAACGTGCAGTGTTATCCCGGACTGACAAGATTTCCAAATGTCTCAGTATCCCTCAGCTAAACGCCTTTCACAGATATGAAGTTTCACTGACAGCTTGACATCATCGTCCGGCCTGTTCAAGCTTTCATGTTCAGCGTATCTGTATCATTCAAAGACATGATCTGTCCACGTGTACGTATATCCAAATGGGGCGAAGGACAAGGGAAAAAGCTCCCCCTCTCTCTGGACTGACAGCAGAGCCTATGAGAAACAACATTTACTCAGCTCCTTCCAAGCCCCTCTCCGAAACAAACATCCCCGGTGCTATTTGCACCCCTACGCTGGTGTTGATCGAGACAGATACATCAGCGGCGAGAGCGGGCTAAATTTTGATGGATGTCAGTGGTGAAGCTGCCGGATCCGCCAATGAGACGGGACGGGTGACATTTACTTACAGAAGGCGATCTCCGCCAAGGCTTCAGTGTTATGTAAATAGCACACCTGTCTGCCCATGGACATGGCTGGCTTATGGAAAAATCTGCCTTTCATTTGAAATATCGGCACGCCGCTTTGTACCATCTGTGGTATTATTTGTTCAGCCGACTGAGAAGCAAGAAAGACTTCCAATATGAATACGCTGAGTGACAATTTTTCCACGGATTTTCACGTCCGATATGAAATCCAGATATCGTCCTGTCAGTGTTTATTTAT
Organism: Danio aesculapii; assembly: GCF_903798145.1. Classification (NCBI taxonomy): domain Eukaryota; kingdom Metazoa; phylum Chordata; class Actinopteri; order Cypriniformes; family Danionidae; genus Danio; species Danio aesculapii. The sequence continues at coordinate 15,579,914 of NC_079442.1, forward strand.
TCGCTCTATGTTTTATCATACATATCTGCTTAAGGGCAGGAAGCACTAAACACAGACGACTAACGGCTAGCCGTGATGATGGTATACAAAACTCATATTTATTCATTAGCATTTTGCGTCTTCTTGACGTCTCCTCTGTGCTTGTGATGGGATGTAAAAAGTGCAGGTTTTGTGGAGATGGTTTGTGTTTGTGGCAGTGTCGTACTCATGATACAGGGGATGTAAAAATTTTAAGTTGACTAAAAGTTGTACACTGTAAAAGCTATATAAAAATTAAATATGACAGCATAATTTAGTTCATTGTAACTTATTAAACTAAGTTAATCAAGTTCTAACTTAATTTTGTAAGTTATGCAAGCAGTTTTACGTCAGTTTAACATAATATGGATGTAAGGTCAATACACTCATAAGGTTAGTTTGATTCAAACTAAAGGCAACCAGGATATTTTACAGTGTAGCAGTGTGCTTTTTTTGTCATTCATGGAAAACAAACACTGTAAAAATGCTGGGTTCCACACAATTGATTTGTGTTGGAGCAGCATTAAGGAATTAAGTTAACTTATAAGTTTTTACAAATTTAAGTGGAGTGAACGTAAAACTATTAAGTTGTCCCTCCAAA
>NC_079442.1:15928032-15933032 GCF_903798145.1 Danio aesculapii
CTTTCATGACACAGGGGGTGATGTGAACATCCTTATTCCACAATGAAATAATAAAATATAATAAAATAACAAAAGGGGTGTATAAATAATAATAATAAATAATAATATTAGTAATAATTAAAAATAATAATAAAAAAAAGTGTTTACATTTATTTTAGGCGACCTAACTTCAATGTTTTAACTTCAAAAAGAGTAAAGAAATCAATATTTTGTGTAATAACCAATGACTTTTATTTTTGTGTAATAACTAAATTATAGTTAAACCAATTTAAATGTCATTTTTAAAACAAGTGTAACATAAGTTTAATGTATATAATGAAATAACTACAATACTTTAATACAAAACTATGAGAAAAATGTAAGTTGTCACACATTGCAATGTATAGTCATTTAATAGTTATTGATTTATTATTGTCCTTTTTTTACATATTTATTTAAATTAATTACATTTTTTAAATAATATATACAGTTGAAGTCAGAATTATTAGCCGCCTGTTTATTTTCTCCCTAATTTCTGTTTAACAGAGAGATTTTTCTAAAACACAATAGTTTTAATATCTCATTTCTAATAATTGATTTATTTTATCTTTGCCATGAAGACAGTAAATAATATTTTACTAGATATTTTTCAAGACACTTTTATACAGCTTAAAGTGACATTTAAATAATAATAATCAGTTAGTAATTTAAATAAACTAATAATTTAACTGTATATACATTATGTAATTAAAATAAATATAGTATATATAAGCAGAGGATATATAAAAGTATAGTATATAAGTACAAAAAAGCTATACAAAAAAGAACATATTCAAAAATAATACAAAAAATAAAAGATGACACACAGGACATCAGTAGTCCAGCAGAGCTGAAAGTGACATCAGCGTGTTGTTGACAAGCAGTGGTGCAAAATGGGTGAAGTTTCATCCTCTCTGTCTCGTCTTGCGACATGTGTGACTCTTTTCTTCCACTGCTGATATCAAGCATTGATGAGCGCTGTGCTGGAACAGATCACCAACATTCTGATTCCTATCATCTCTCTCTCTCTGTCGCAGGTGTCCCGCACTGACACGTGTTCAGTCCTCTGCCCGTCACAGAGAAATCACATGAGCCGCTGTTTGGACTTTACTGACAGCAATTTATTTCAATGTTTTGTCAGTGAGGTGCTGCATTATATGAAGGTCCAGATACATTATGATACGCCTACCCTCTTTCCAAACACACACACAATACAGTAACATGTAGATGCTCATTTACAAAGTTTGGATCATTCTAATTAGGGCTGCACAATATATCGTTTGAGCATCGATATCGCAATGTGTGTATCTGCAGCAGTCACATCGCAGGATTAGATTATTTATTAAAGATTGAAAGATAAAGATATTAGTAGATATTATTTTTTAATAATTTCTACAACGATGACCATGATATTTTATGTTTGCTTGTTCAATTTCCTCACCTGAATACTGGTAGACTCTTCAGAAAACTATAAAGCGCTGATTATTTAACTTTTATCTTTGCTCTGTTAGATTTATTAATGCTTGCTATTTATTATGCAAACACACTGCATAGAAAAAGACTTGATCATCCCAATCTATCCAAATGAATGAAATCTTTTCAAATAGAGTTATTCAATTCATCTGGTGAAATAATATTCATATATGAAGACTAAATATCGCAATGTCAGATTTTCCCAATATTGTGCAGCCTTAATTCTAATGAAGACTTAAAGCAGTCAGAAACCTGATTTATAGTCAGAGAGTCATTGTTTATATATGTATTCTGCTGTTGAGATCCAGAAATAAAGTGTAAAAAAAAGCTTTCAACATTAATGTCTGGTTTTTATAATGTACTGTAGTAGTAATGTAAGTTGGACAAAAGGGTTATGATACAATAATAAAAAAAAAAATATATATATATATATATATATATATATATATATATATATATATATATATATATATATATATATATATATATATATATATATATATATATATATATATATATATATATATAGCAAAAAGGTACAATGACTATGAAAAAAATGGTATCACCATACATCCCCAGCTCATTAATTACATTTTGCAAAGATTTATGCATTTAAAAATAGTAATAAAAGAAGAACAATGTATATATGCAAATGTGATACTAATTAAACGTTGGCAAATTAGAGTCAAGTTTCAAGTAAGCAAATAAATAATTAAAGCTACTACTAATATACATAATATAATTATATAATTCTTATATATTATATAATTAATATAAATATTACCTAATTATATAATATACTATATAATATTATATAATATACTAGAAAATAAAATAAATAAATAATTAAATAGATTATATGCATATTCTAGACGAAAAACAAGCAAACAAACATACAAAAAAACTTTAAATATAAATATTATGACTGAAATATACTCCTTCCATGTATATTCTTTTGCAATATTTACTTAAGAAAAAAATAATAAGCCTAAATTCACTAAACTGAGTGACCACCGATGAAGGAGAAAAGGTTTTTTTTTCTTTTTCTTTTTTTTTCTTGGCTTAAAACAATTAAATCTGAAAACCATGTTTGCATCTTGGGAAGTGTGAAAGTTGCTACATGTATATTATCTACATATGGTGTTGGCATAAAAAAAATACAGTGTAAAACAAAAGAAAATTCTATTTGCACTTCACTGAAAGGGAGCTAACGTGTCATTAGCACATACTCATATACCTGTAGGAAGCTCAGCACATTCTCACATCTTGCTTCAGACAGCGGTAAACAAAACAAACAAACAAAAAAAAAAACAAGCCTGCTTCAGGAGTGTGTTGTAAAGGCCTGAGTGTTGGCAGGCAGCTGGGTGAGTCTTGTTAGTCCTGTGCTAATGCTGAAACACACAGTCAGGTGCCGTTAGCAGCTGTTTCAGGCATTTAGAAGATCGCCTCTCCTATTACTGTGTAACACTTCCACACACAGCCCTCAAAGACACAGCAATTACAAGGAAAACTCCCGCTCGACACACTCCAGAGCCAGAAAAAACTCCCACAAACACCAAACCGCAAACCAGCAGCCTTTCATTTGCCAAAGTGCTCAACTTTTTTTCTTTCTAAACATAAATACACTTACAGCACCTTGCATTACTAGTGAGAATAGAACAAAATACATTTTATTTTTACCATTTTGATTGACTGAAAAGTTTATTGTTTGATAAGAGTAGATTACTATTATTATTATTATTATTTTGTGAAGATGTACTATAGGTGACATCAGATTATATTTTGAGACTTTAGCTTGTTTTTGGTTTCAATTAACAGTACAGTACAGTACAGTTCCAGTTGTATTTCCATATGTACCTGGTACGACGTGACATGATTTAAAACCATTCGAGGTACAATTAGGGTGTGTGTCCACCGAAGCGTTTTTGTGCAGTTGTAAACGCCAGTGCTCTTCTACAAAAGTTCAGCTGTGAGGGCTTCTTCAGTTGTCAGCAATTTGAATAGGGAAAAGTGTAACTGTCAATATGGCAAATGAAGCCCCGCCTTAGTACAGCAGCCAATAGATCGCTATAGACTGACGAGTCTCCATGGTAGGGTCTCGGACAAGACATGAGTTTCAGCAGATTCTGTGTGATTCGGACGTTTTGGAAAATTTAATGTTTCCCCATTCAAACACAATGCTGAGCATACTGTCCAATAGGTGTTTTAAAGATCGCTGCCGAGTAAAATGACTTTAACTAAAGAGACTTTGGTAAAAATGAACACTGGAGTTTTTTTTTTAAACGCAGCATATCTATTGAGAATAGGGCTCAGGGGAAAAACTGATGCATTGCAAATTGAGAAATAAAATCATTCTTCATTCCTGAAAGTTTCTGAATGCATTGGCATTCTTCATTGAATCAAATCCAAGCTAAGTTTTTACAATTTAATTCTGTCATCATTCACTTGTTCAAAACCTGCTTGAGTTTTTTTTTTCCTCTGTTCAACACAAAAGCAGACATTTTGAAAAAAGGTTGGTTGCTGACACTCATTGACTTCCATAGTATTTATTTTGTCTTACTATGGAAGTCGATGCATGCCAGCAAGCAGCATCCTTCAAAATACATTCCTTTTGTGTTCAACAGAAGAAACAAACTCATAAAGGTTTAGCACTACACTAGGGAAAAAAAAGTAATTTTCATTTTTGAGTGAACTATCCTTTAAAGATTTGGAGCTAAAGATCATAAGGTTAACAATAACAACATTATTTCACAGCCTATATTTTCCAATAATAGTGGAAGCCACTGTATGCACTTAGAGTAAGTTCACTTGACAGTGCGCAAATCCAAAATGATTAATTCAACTGAAAACACAAGAACACTAACGAGTCTCCAAGCACGACTCAAACTAGGTCTGTGTAATTCTAGAAGTGAACTGCTTGTTGCCTATCAGCTGCCCGGACTTGAATGTATTACCTATATGAAAACATACAGACAAACGCTGGCAAAATATAATACATATTAATGGCCGAATAAACAAAATGTGATGTGATGCAGTGAAAGTACAGCAGCAGGCCGTCAAGCCTGCTTTAAATCAGACAGCATCTCTGAGATTGTTTGTCCGGCACTAAACAAGAGAAGAAAAGTGACAGTTTGCTTAACACTGGACTGTCAGCAACTCCGCAGGATGTTATTTACATTGGACGCGGAGACAGAACACTCCAGTTCTATTTTAGGACACGTTCTCTAAAGGACTGAGAGGAAATTATAGCGTGATTATACATTTTTTTTTTAAATAAACACTTAATTTTATTGAGCAAGGATGCGATGATTAATCAAAAGTGACAGAATTTTGAACTGATTTAAAAAACAAAACTGGTGGTGGGTGCTTTAATATGAAGCAGAAAACTGATCTCTGAAACAATAAGTGACACTAAATACTGGAGTAATGATGATAATTAATTAATTACATTTTACAATGTAATAAAATAGATAAAAAGTATTTTTATTCAAATAATACTTTAGAACACT
>NC_079442.1:15935532-15970532 GCF_903798145.1 Danio aesculapii
TTGTGTTTTTATTGCATTTTAGTGGAATATTTTACAACAGGCTTCCATTTGTTAGCATTAGCTGTCATGAAAACTACTTATAAAAGCATTGACTAATCTCAGGTAAAAGTTAATCTATGTTAAATTTGGCAGTAACGTTTGGTTTTCATAATTTAGAGGTAATGTTAGTTGGACAATAGGGTTAATACAATTATATCAGGGCATTTATGTTTTCATTGCATATTATGGTAAATTTTTTACTGTAGGGGTTACATTTGTTAGCATTAGCTCATATAAAAAATACTTCTAAAGCATTGATTAATCTTAGGTAATGTTAAATTCAGCTCTAACGTTTGATTTTCATAATTTAGTAGTAACGCAAATTGGACAATAGGGTTCTATAATACAATAATATCAGGGCATTTATGTCTTTATTGCATTTTATGGTAAATATTTACACTAGGGGTTACATTTGTTAGAATTAGCTGACGTTAAAATACTTCAAAGTATTGATTAATCTTAGGTAATAATAAATTCAGCATTACCCTTGATTTGAATAAGGTTTTAGCAATGTTGGACAATATAATGTGTTTTTATTGCCTTTTAGTGGAACATTTTACAACAGAGCTTCCATTTGTTAGCATTAGCTGTCATGAAAACTTAAGCATTGATTAATCATTGGTAATGTTAAATTCAGCATTAGCGTTTGGTTTTCAAAATGTAGTAGTAATGCAAATTGGGCAATAGGGTTATGTAATACAATAATATCAGGGTATTTAAGTTTTTATTGCATTTTATGGTAAATATTTACTCTAGGGGTTACATTTGTTAGCATTAGCTGGCATTAAAACTACTTCTAATTAATTGATTAATCGTTGGTAATGTTAAATTCAGCATTAGCATTTGGTTTTTATAATCTAGAGGTAATTCTAGTTAGACAGTAGGGTTAGATAATACAATAATATTAGGGCATTTATGTTTTTATTGCATTTTATGGTAAATATTTACTGTGGGGGATACATTTGTTAGCATTAGCTGACATTAAAACTACTTCAAAGCGTTGATTATTTATATCAAAAGTTAAATCTGAATTTTACATTACCTAAGATTAATGTATTAGCGATGTTGGACAATGGAATTGCAATACAATAATGTCAGGTATTTGTGTTTTTATAGCATTTAAGTGACATATTTTACAACAGGCTTTCATTTGTTAGCATCAGCTGTCATGAAAACTACTGATAAAGCACTGATTAATCTTAGGAAATGTTAAATTCAACATTAACGTTTGGCTTTTAGTATTAGTAATGTTGGACAAAAGAGTTTTAATACAATAATGTCATTGCATTGTAGTTTAATATTTTACAATTGGTTCCCATTTGTTAGCATTAGCTGTCATGATAAAAAGTATTCTAAAGCACTGCTTAATAATAGGTAGCATTAACTTTTGTTTTGATGAATGTATTAGTAATGGTACTTAGACAAAACTGCAACATAAAATCAGGGTATTTATGTTTTTATTGCACTTTATGGTAAATCTTTACAACAGGGCTTTCATTTGTTAGCATTAGCTGTCATGAAAACTTCTTCTAAGGCATTGATTAATCATATGTTAAATACAGCATTAACGTTTAGTTTTCATAATGTAGTAGTAATGTTGGACAATAGGGTTATAATTCAATAATATCAGGGCATTTGTGTTTTTATTGCATTTTATGGTAAATATTTACTACAGGGGTAACATTAGTTAGCATTAGCTGACATTAAAAATACTTCGTTGATAAATCTAAATACGGCATTACTTTTGAATTGAATAATGTATTAGCCATTTTAGACAATATAATGTGTTTTTATTGCATTTTAGGCTTCCAGGCTTCCATTTGTTAGCATTAGCTGTCATATACGTCAAAAGCGTTAATTACTCTAAGGTAGCTTAATGTTAATTCAAGCATTAACTTGATTTTAATAATGTAATAGTAATGTAAGACAATAAAGTTATAACATAATAAAATCACGAGAATTATGTTTTTATTGCATTTTATGGCAATCTTTACAACAGGGCTTCCATTTGTTAGCATTAGCTGTCATAAAAACTCTTTCTAAAGCATTGATTAATCTTAGGTAATGTTAAATTCAGCATTAACGTTTGGTTTTTATAATGTAGCAGTAAAGCAATCTGGACAATATGGCAATATAATACAATACTATCAGAGCATTTATGTTTTTATTGCATTTTTTATTGCTTTATATAGTTTATATTTGCAGTAGGGTTACATTTGTTAGCATTAGCTGACATGAAAAATATTTCTAAAGCATTGATAAATCTTAGTTAATGTTAAATTTAGCATTAACAAATGCAAATGTTGATTTTAATAATGCGTTAGTACTGTTATGTAACTGAGCTAATGTAAGCTAACACTGAATGTATATTCAGCTGGATTTAAATATACCTAAGTCAACAAATGTTAATAGATCGTGTTACAAATGTATGTATTTAAATGTATTTAAATTGTTACCATTAGTAAATCAATTCTAATATACCATATAATCTATATTTAATATAATATTATATATAATATTTATCATAACTGTAAAAAATGCTGGGTTGCACACAATTCATTCATGTTGTCCCAACATAAATTGATTAAGTTAACAGCAATTTAAGTTGATTGAACAAACAATTAAATTGTTCCAAAAAAATCTCAAGAATTGTCTCAAGAGTGTATATTGTACACATATATTTTTAAATATATTCTACATAAAGACAACTTACTGAAGCATTTTCATGCAAAATATTACTATTAATATTATTATTTTAAATCAGGGTTATTTTTACAGAGTTTAAACATATGTATGTGTGTATGTGTGTGTGTTTCCTGCACTCTCTCTATATCTGTGCTCTCATCAGGCAGAGAGAATAATCAGGGCTCGGGAGACAGCAGAGCTTCAGTCATTAAATAAATTAACTCTGCTACTCCACCATCGCTACACACGCGCACGCTCCACTACGACCCTGCTCATCACACACACACACACACACACACACACACACACACACGCACACACGCATGCACATACACACATATAAAGCTCGATATACTTCCAGAAAAAATGCAGTTAAGTACTCGGAGCAAGCGGTGAATTACACAGGCTGAAATGATATGATAGGAATGTTACTGTACACCTCGTGTTATGATGAAAGGGTCTCTAATTTGAGGAGGAATTAAGAAACGCCCTCTGCCCTTGGTGTATAATCTTCATTTGCATGGGTTAGGATGCCTTACTCGGTCTACATGATTATATTAAAGGCTTGGGCAAATTAAGAAGGTTGTGAAGTGCTATGAAAGAGGGGGAAAAGTTAAATAAATATACTGTGTATATAGACATGGACAGACAAATTTCATTAGATACCTTTTTTAATGCTTTGGTTACACCACAATTCAAAAGCAATATTTGATTTTCATTATTTATTTTTCAGCAATTTTTGATTAATCGTTGATTTTTTTAGTTTGAAGTTATTTCATTGACCATTGTGGGTTTTCTTTTTTCGATGGAAGGGTACCAACAATTGTATATATATATATACATTGTATACATATATATACATACACATATACATATACATATACATATATATATACATATACATATATATATATATATATATATATATATATATATATATATATATATATATATATATATATATATATATATATATATATATATATATATATACATTGTATACATATATATACATACAGATATACATATACATATATATATATATATATATATATATGGGACATTCTACCAGAAATGTGCATTATATGTCCTTGAAATAAAAACATAAATACAGTGAATAAAAAGTATTTAATCCCAAAAGATTTCTAAAAAGGACTGATGGTTGATTTCTTGGAGTAGTTCTGTATAGAAATATGTCATTCATTTGGTTCTCAGATAGTTTTTCTTTATTAAAACGCTTTACAAATGTACCTTGTCATTGTCCTTGTCCTCAGCCCATTTGAACCTACAGCTTTAAGTTTTATTTTGCTTAAAACTGTTATTTAGAAAAAAAATACTTCAGAAATAGCAAGTTAATTAAAAAAATGAAATGGGCTCTATGCACAGCTAGTTTTAAAGCCAATGATAAACCTCCGTTGAAAGCTTAATGTGAGTATTGTCAATTTCACAAGGTTGTTTTAACAGCATTGATGCTGTAATGCAAGTACACCACATTCAGTTAAGTAGATTTAAGCATTAATTTAGTTGTTCATGCGTAAAACGAGATGAAAGACTGTTGTAATCGCTAGCGCCGTCAGTAGCAACAGACTAGCGCAGAAATTCCATTGAAAATACTAGGGTAAAATAAACTGTCATATTTTAAAGACATAGAGGGAGAAATGGAATTTACTGCAGTGCTTCTTGTCCGATCTGAGACCCACTTCATATTGTATATCTAACAGGCAGTGAAGATCGCTGATCCTAAAGAAATCAAATCTTAAACGGGACAATTTTGTAATGGAAAGACAAAGCCATTGTGCCATTGGGCTGCCTGGCTGAAAATTAAAAGTCTGTGTGTATATAGCCCATTATAATAAATTGTACAAACAAATACTATAATACAATTGGCTCCATGTTTATGTCAGTCCTGTCTCATTTGCATTAATTTTTAAGGCTATGACTTGAAAAAAAAGTGACATCATTTGTGACATCATTCGATGGAGGAGAAGATGACAGTGATCAAGGATGTGTTCTATCATTGAATTGTACAATTTTATGCTTGTTTTTGTATGATTTTGAGAAGGACAAGCTTAAAGGTCAGGCCCTGTCAAATTTTTTATAAGTGAGCATGTATGTTACTGGTAGAATGTCCCATATAATATTTATTTTTGCATTATTAGATCTATATAATTGTATATAACAATATTATTGTCATTGTATTCAAATACAAGCTATAGCTTTGGGACAGTCACATGCAGTTAGTTAGTTAGTTTGTAAGCTATTAAAAAGAGAAACTAATAAAGACATTACTGAACAGGATTAATTCATATATAAATGCACATTTTTAATGACTGAAACTTTATATAAAATATAATATAATAAGTGGGGAAAAATATTAGTTAGAAACAACATCAGTGGTCATCAGGATAAACTAGTAAGAGCAGTCTTAGTCAGAACATTTTCATTAAGACTGTTATTAAACTTTTATGAGTTGCAAAATACAAAAAAAGTCAAACTGATTACCTCTAATTAAATGTTAATCATCTTAGTTGTTCATATTACTTCTGAAGACCCATCCCTTTATGCAACTAGCCACAACTTAACATTTTAGTAGCAAAAAAAAAAAGAATGTCAAGAGTCAAACTATTTTACTTGTTCATTACAATCAATATTTGACATGCAGTTTCCATGTGAAGTCTAAAAAACCCCTTTTTAGCACTTGCCTGTCTATTAACGACACCTTTTTTTTTTTTACTAAACTCATTGCTCCACTTCTAAAAACTCTCAGCTCCTTGTAAGGCGGGAAAAGGGTGAAAAATCTCAAACTGTGCCACGTAAAACAAATCGCTATCAATCATTCTGACAGAGCTGCCGCTTATTTGAGAGGCAAAAGTGAGCGAAAAATCTAGCTGTCAGCAGTGGCCGGTGTCTAAACCCACACTTTACATTTCTGCTTCACCGAAGGCCCTCCATCCTCCTGTGTTCCTGCTCAAATATCAAACGCAAGGAGGTGCGTGCAGGAATGAACAGAGAGCCGTAGCATCCGCGATTAAAAATGCATGCCGGCTCTAGTAAGACACAACAGATAGTGATACCGCCACCGCCGCATGCATGTCATCGAATTCGGTTCACCTATTTCAACTTTGATGCCAAATGAAACCGTGCACTGCAGGTTTCATGATCAAAAACGGGATTTAGTTATATTGGGATGCATTCGATATCTGAGATCTACAGTGCCCTCCACTAATATTGACATCCTTGGTAAATACGAGCAAAGAAGCCAGGGGAAAATATGTCTTTATTGCTTAACCTTTAGTGCAAAATGTTAACAAAAAAAGGATGTTTGCTGTTTGTACAAACTACTTATTCAAAATTAACTGAAATATCATGATTCTTCATTTTGGGGGGGGCATCTTAACTGTTTTATGTTCAATCCACTTCAGTTTTTAAAAAACTAATAGGTTAACTTAATTCCTTCATGTTGTCCCAACACAAATCGATTATGTGGAACCAAGCATTTTGTCTAGTATGCTTTATTCTTGAAACTCTTTCAAAATGTTAATGATGATAGGTGATGATGGACTGTATATATTATATTGATACAGAACAGTCTCATAATTTCTTCAGCAGCAATGCTATGTCATAAACTGATGTCCATATTGATATATCGCCAATATTTTATAATACTATTTGGCTGATTAATAAAAGCATTTTCTTTACAATCTAGTAGAAGCTATTAGTAAAAGTTTCTGGTAAGCGGCTCACCTACTGTACAGCATGCGATAAGTTAAATAAATATTGGAATAAACATGAAGGCATAGGAGAAAGTTTGACACAACATTTGATAGGTTTCCATTAAAGTGTTGGTCAGCTTGTCGATCCCATTTTGAACTGCAGCAATAAAACTGAAGTGAGATAAACAAACTTTTCTTTTTTGGTTAACAGATTTTGCTGAAAGTTTCCTTTAGGGACATAATTGGTAGTTGGAAAATGTAGTAAATTGAAATATATATTACAAAAAAAAAACCTTGAATGACAATTATGCCATTACCCTCCACTTGACTTCCCCAAACCTGGGATGCGTTTCCCAAACAATGATATAACTCATGGCTGAACTATCATAGTACGATGCATCATTTGGGAAAAGAACGATGTAGTGAGGAGTGTTTTCTAAAACCCTAGTATCTCTGTTATAACGTAAAACGTTCATGATGCTCTAAATGAGGTGGAGCAACTACTTCTTTAGAAAAAAAAAAAAAAACATAATTTTTGTGCAAATTCTACTGTTTTATACTTATTTGAAAATCCAATATTAGTTAAGGTAAATAAAAAAACATGCACTCGTTTTCCATATAATTTGAAATATAGTTCCTATATGTGTCTTTTACATATATATGTTTCCTTTACAAATATTATAGAGAATAGCCCATTCCATATAAAAATCACTTAGCTAAGATGTATTCTATTCTCATAAATCAGATAAATTGTTAATGGTTGTAGGCCTAATTTACAATACACAATTTATAAAGAAATGAAAACATCCTACTTAATAATAATAATAATAATAATTGTTATTATTATTATGAATTGCTTATTTTTATTTTTTTATTTTACTTTTACAATTTGACACACTCAAACCACTGCAGAAATGTTCTATCCAATAGGCCCATGTGATATACAGTACATGGATAACAAGGAATAGAACACAACCAGGAACTATGCTTCTAACTACAGCTCTAGAGGTGTAGTTGCGAGCGTACAAGTTTGCCATGCAGTTTGCGAATGTTCATTGAAACAATGGATTTGGAAAACGGCAAACGAATTATGTTTGTAACGATGGAACTTGCGACCTTAATTAGTTAACGATGGTTTTCAGAAGCGCACCCCTGTTTGAGTTTCTTTCTACGGTTGAACACAAAGAACAATATTCTTAAGAATGTTGGAGAAAAAAACATTGACTTCAATGGTATTTTTTTGTTTCTACTATGGATGGAATTGGCTGTTTGTTTGTCCCTAGTGTTCTTCTGAATATCTATTTTTGTATTTAACAGAAAAAAAAAGAAAATCCTAAACGTTTGTCAGTTTATGTACCACTTGAGTGTGAGTGATGAGGAAATTTTCACTTCTGAATGAACTATCACCTTAAACTCTTTCCATAAAGCTGTGTTTAAAACTATAAACTCATGTCCTCTTTCAGGCTGATTCATATCAATTCCAATTGACTTCAATTTCTTCATTATAGAAAACCTAATAGTGGCAATGAGCATGTTGCATGTGTTTGCCATTGTATTATAGCCACATAATATTTTTTAAAGCTCAGTAGCCTATTACAGGTCACAAACATTGCAATGAATGACTGAAAGTTTGGGCTAACATTTTTCCTGTCATTTACACCCCTGTTAAACAGAATCTTGTGGTTAAATCATGAAAAGTGAAATCTCAATTGTAATATACTTTAAAAATACTGTGCTCAAATGAATTAATAGGGGTGCCAATAATTCTGCACACATATATTTAACAAAGATATTTGCTTTTGTTTCTTTGATAAAACTGTGCTGTGTTTGCAATGTGATGTTCTCAATGAGAACAGAGGTATTTTTGGTCAAATTATTAAAGGTTAAACAATAAAGACATTTTGTTAGTGGAGGGCACTGTGGGGCAGATGCTGAACTGTTTGTTTTTTCACATGCATGAAATGAAATGTTCAAATGAAGCGATATACATTGCTTGCATTGTGAAGTGTGCATGTTGGAGGATTGATAGGTCTGCTTTGCTGAGCCGAGCGGTGTGTGTATTGACAGGGATGAAAGTCTGAGGTCGCGGACATGCGGTTTCCTCTGCGTCTCGCTCTAAATAAGATTACTGCGCCAGCCAGGAGAAGAGCAGAGTGCCAAGATCCCTGATTAAATGAATTAACAAGTAAGTGAGGCGATGTCCCTGGGACCCTGCCACTGCCAGGGAGAGAACGAACACACTGAAGGAAGAAAAACTGGATGACAGTAATTAACCACACTATCTTAACTGATATGAAGGCACGGATACATGGTGCGCGCAAAATCACATCTCAGACTGCAGTTTCCATGTGAATGATTTTAACTGGGGTCCAAAATTAACTTTTGTCAGGTGAAGCATAACATGCTATTTAACACATTTCGATTTCTATTTATATATACTGTATACATGCACACACTATATTGTTTATCTTTTTTCAGCTCATATAGTGCTCAGCAGATACAAGTAGACCTCTCACAAATCTATTTTTTAAATTCTTATTTTTAATAGGAAGCTGTACAATGTTATATTTGTGCATATACATTAGTCAGTACTAAAGCCAAATCTGGAGCTTATCTAACAAAATAACTTACAATTACAGTCCAAAACCTAGTACATCCAAATTTATATGCAAATAGAAAAATATTAAATACAAATTTAAAAAGAGGAAAAATCAAGAGAAGCAAATAAATAAAAAATCAAGCTGAAATTTAGTAGTTTGTAATTTGTTTTGCAATATTTAGCTTGAATTTTATTGAATTATCTTTCAATTTTTAAATATGTTTGGTGACTAAAATGTTAGTTTAATAAATATATCTGTTTAATGAATCTGTTTAGTTTTATGCACCAAAATACATTGCCTATATTCACTGAGAAATTGATAAAAATATTCATTTTCAAAATGTGGTGTGCTCAATTATGCTG
This sequence comes from Danio aesculapii, assembly GCF_903798145.1. NCBI lineage: Eukaryota > Metazoa > Chordata > Actinopteri > Cypriniformes > Danionidae > Danio > Danio aesculapii. The sequence goes on from NC_079442.1 coordinate 15,944,932, forward strand.
AGCACTATATATATTAATGCATATGCAATATAGTCTGCGTCTTCATAGTTTTTTCAGATGACTGTGTGTCATATTACCAATATTTATTGGTATCTACTTGTGACATATTTAAACTGCAAAACAAAAGTTTATAAAGACTGGACACGACTTTTGACTATATACTGTATATAAAAATGGTGCTGGGCAAAGATTAATCATGATTAATTGTATTCAAAACAAAAAGTTTGTTTTGACATTATATATTTTTGTGGAATTTTTGTGTATATCTGATGCATACACATATATAATAACAAAATTACACAAAACAGTCTTGTAACAAAGATATTGAAATGTATAATAATGTGTATCATAAAGATATATAATATATATATATATATATATATATATATATATATATATATATATATATATATATATATATATATATATATATATATATATATATATATATATATATATATATGATATCTAAATATAAATAAACTTTTTTTTCAAATATATGTATGCATTTGTGTATTCAAATATACATAATAAATATACATAGTACACACACGTATATTATGTCAAAACAAACTTTTTTTTGGATGTGATTAATCTTTGCTCAGCCCGAATATATGGTCAACCAGTAGATTTATTTATACAATTTGTCAGCAAATAAATTAATAAATTGTAAATAAATAAATCTAAAAGAAAATAAATTACTATTATTGCTAGTTGTAGTAGTGGTAGTAGTAGTAGTAACACTAGTAAAAAAAAACAAAATTAAATGTAACATGATCAGTTATTCTTTTATATGAGTGAAGGTCAGAATAATGTGGTGTTTTATTTTTACATAAATATAAGTTATGCTGAAGCATGATGGGAACAGTATTTTAATCATACTTTCCAAACAATTCACTTGCATTTAATAGCCTTTCTATGTATATATAAACCCACTTCTATCAATTGTATTTGATTCAGACAGCAAAATTAAAGTATCGAATGTCACACATGATATAACCGCTACCGTCATCGTCTCATTAGAACAATATCAAAGCAAATCCTCCATCCTCCATTAGCCCACAACACAGAGAGAGAGAGAGGACGGAGAACTGAAAACAGCCAAGAAAACTGAGAGAAAAGGCAGCAGGAAATAGCAATAATCTACTCAAGTTTGACCTCCACATTGCGAGAGAATAAAAACGTGACCCTTTTCTTCTTCCGCTTTTCAATCCCCATCAAACCACACAGCAGAAGGAGAGGACAGCGTTCCCCGACTCGCTGCCATTAATCACCACTTTTCCAGGAGCCGAGTGCGGATTCATTTCTGTCATCCCAAACATCAGCTAGTATTGTTATGGAGCTGCTCACTCCTCATTCAAGCCGGCCAGGTTTCAATGAGGAGAGGATGTGAAGTTGCTTTTCAGAGAGAAGAACCCCAAAGAGAGAAAGAGAGAGAGAGAGAGAGAACCAGAGAAAGAAAGAATGAAAAAGAGAGAGAGAGAGAGACTATATCCCAGGGGCTCTGACACCAATTAAGCCATTTCACCATGAGCCCAGAACAGGATCTGAAACATGAGACAGCACCTAAAGCTCCGGCTGGCCCTGCGCCATCTTTCCGTTGCTTCAGCTTACAAAAATGAACTTCAAGGGCTCAGGGTGAAGAGATGAGCTCTGTTCCAAAATCTACCCCTACACCCTACATGGGCAGCTGGCTGCTGACGGTCACTGAACTCCGTAAAGGATTATTTGGAGCGCTATACAGTAGGTAGATGATAAATCTGTGGTGAACATAAACAAAGTTCCGTCGAATGGCAGTTGATTTCTAAGTTTGAAAATAGTATGTTGCAGGACTAACGAAAAGGTACAGTAAAATATATTAAAAGCATATAGCATACATAAATAGGTGATTTTTAGATACACTGAACTATTTTTGTCCACGATTCAAAATTAATCTACTACATAGGATGCATAAGAACGAACAATGAAGATGTTACATATTACATGTGTTTATTAAAATATTTATGTCCATACAATATCATTCGAAATTCCATACACTGCCATTATTTTTTTTAAAGAAATATATAATTTTTTTTTTCAGGATAGATTTATAAAGTTCATCAGACCTTTTGATCCAAAATGACTGATTGTTGATTTAATTATTTACGGAGGAGTAAAATGATTGCTTTTAAAATACACTGAACTATTTTTGTCCATACCGTATGATTCAAAATTAATACTTTTATTCATCGAGGATGCATTAAACTGATAAAAAGTGACAAAGAAGATGTTTCATGTGTTTCTTAAAATATTTATATCCATACAATACCATTTGAAATCTTATATACTGCAATTATATTTTAGAGAAATAAATATATAAAATTTAAAGAAATATATATATATATATATATATATATATATATATATATATATATATATATATATATATATATATATATATATATATATATTCAATATAGATTTTTAAAGTTCATCAGACCTTTTGATCCAAAATGATGGTTTGTTTATTTAATAATTTACAGAGGAGTAAAATGATTCATTTTAAAATACACTGAACTATTTTAGTCCATAATATGATTCAAAATGAATTATTTTATTCTTTAAGAATGCATTAAACTGATAAAAAAATGACAATGAAATGTTACATCTTACATATGTTTATTTACTGTAAAAATTTCTAATCCATACAATACCACTAAAAATCCATATATTAATTAAATATTTTGTCCATAAAAGATTTATTAGGTTGACCAAAAGTGTTGGATTGTTTGTAGTATTAATTACTGAAGAGTACAATAATTCATCTTTTAGGTCACATTGACTTTTGCCATTACCTTCCGTACACTACCAAAACAAACCATTATATATACCACATTATATACACTACCAGACAAAAGTTTGGGGTCAGTTTTTTTTTTTTTTTTTTTTTTTTAAGAAATCCTTTGGGCATATATTAAAAGTAAAATAAATTGTTAAATTGTTGAATATTTCTTAACTTTTTATTTTAAATAAATGCTTTCTTATTGTATGTAGTTTGTAGTTTCTTATAGTGTGTAGTAAATTAAATGATTAATTCAGTCATTATTGCTTTTATTACTATTACCATGAAAAAATAATCCTATTAATAATAATTAATATTAGGGTGATTTCTGAAGGATCATGGAGTAATGGAGCTGAAAATGCATCTTTAAAATCCTTGGAATAAATTTATAATTAAATTATAAACTACCTTTGAGCAGTTATTTTATAGTGCAATAACATTTCACAATTTTATAATTTGTACTGTATTTTTATTAAGTAAATGCAGCATTGGTGAGCAGGAGAAGCTTATTTTAAAATATTTAAAAATCCTACTGACCCCAAACTTTTGACTGGTAGTGTATATATATATTTTTTTAACAGAATAGCATTGCTGATCATAAAAAAAAAAATAAATAAATAAATAAATAAAAAACTTTAAATATAGCTTCATATGCACCTCAAAATATTCAACCACGTGTTTTGTAAGGTATAGTGTTTATACCATTGAATCTTAAAAACTGTCTATTTACCAAATTTATTTCACTTATTCACCATAATGCATTCTGGAACTGCCTATTAACCAAAGTACATGTGATGTGCCTTAGGATTTAGCTAAATTAGCTTTTAAAGTAACACAGTGCAATAAAGTGCTGCATTTTTAGGCATCTCACTAGTTACGTTTAAAAAACAGAATGTTGTTACGTTTGGTTGAGGAATTTTGTGTTGTTAAACTGATGGGATGCATAAAAAGGAAGGAGTTTGGTTAAAGCACATTCCCTCTAGCGCTGTTAGCAACATGTAGCGTAAATCTCACTCATTCAGTCAGAACTCAAACAATCTGCTCTTTGTGAGAAACACTGCTCCCTAAAACACAAAGATTAGCATTTAACTTTACACTTAAACTAGCGGTTAGCTTTAATACTTCCTGTCAACTATGTGAGGCTCATTTATTCATGCTAGCGTATGTTTAACTAGAAAAAAAAGGGCATTAGATGTGTGAGCATTAACCGAAAACGCCACGGTCAAAGTGAGTGATGGCATTAGCCTGCTTTCTTGATGTTAAATAAATAAGTGCAAATCAATCGATACATAACCCCTCCAGCGATTAAATCCAAGGAATGCCTAGTAGTCGATTTTTAGCAAACACTCCTGAGGACGTTGTCCGCTAGCTCTCGGACGTTTACGTGTGCTTATAAGGGTTTTCAGCTGCTGTTCCTTGTCAAGGCCGCAGCAGAATAACGCCAGCTTTGTTATGAATTAAATATTAGAAATCTTAACACAGCAGCCAATAAGAATTATTTGCCTTGTTAAAGCAGCAGAAGACGCTGATTAAAATTTCATTGCGTTGCAGTCTTTTTCCCATTTCTGCTTTCAATATATCATTCTAACGTATGAAACACTGAAGGAACAATGGCACGGGGACTTCATTTGAGGAATGCAAATAGGAAGAAGGGAGGATAGAGCAGTGCTGTGGGGAAAGAACCAGACCCTGAAATGCTGCTTCAGGCTAAAATACAAAACGCAGGCTTACACTTGAGTCTAATTTAGCATTAAAGGAAACGTTTGGATTTCTGCGCACACATGAGGCTAACTGATCTGAGCTCCAAAACTGTGTCCGACATGATTATGTGCATATTTCCTAGATATTAAGTATACTGGATTTTGGAGAGATAAGACACCCTTTGACTCTATGAATCTACAATTCATTGGGTGAAAAACATTTTATTTATAGTAACTTTTTTTACTTTTGTTTTTATTAAAATAGGTTAACAATGGGGTACATGCACACAGACTTTTAATTTCAGTCAGCCAGTCCCAGGGCTTCCGTTGAATTGCCATTCCATAAAAAAATTGCTGTTTAGAATCTGATTTCTTTAAAAAAAACAGTGATTTTCACTGCCTGGCTGAGATACGATATAAAGTGAGTGAATTTCACCCCAGTATTTTCAATGGAGTTTTAGAGCTAGCTTGCAGCTAAAGATTGCGCCTGCATTTAAACTGTCTTTTGTCTCTGTTTACGCTTTAACAATGGATGCTTTGTGATTATATTAGAATTACATTATGACATCGATGCTGTAAAAGAAACCTTATGAAATCAAAAATAGTCACAAACCTTTCACTGGCTGAAAAACCCTAGCTGTGCATATAGCCCATTGTATTTCTTAAAAATAAGGCTTTTTATTATTACATTGTAAAAAATAGGTAAGTAACTTTCATAAAAGTAAATAAAGTCATTGTAATTTGAAACTTTTTTTTGCAATTATGCATAAAGCTAATTTACTTTACTGTAAATGTGTTAAGTCAACTTACAGTGTAATATTATTACATTGGAAAGTACATTACACTGTATATATTCCCTATATATATATATATATATATATATATATATATATATATATATATATATATATATATATATATATATATATATATATATATATATATATATATATATATATATATATATATATATATATATATACATAGGGAAGCATATACATTATACATATATACAACAATAATATAAAGTAATTTGCAGTTATGTTTTTTGTCATGACTGTATTTCTGACATCCTGTTTATTTACGATAAACCAAACTAATGTTCACTTGAGTTTTCCATGAACACCTTAAGGTTCCTAAGTACATGATATGACACTTATTTTTCCTCACATAAAACAGTAAAAGAGCAGTTCATGGGTTTCAATTGTCAACAGCCTTACATTTGGTTATTTATTTTAAACGTGTATTCTGTGACATTTCATGTCACACAACTAATTACATTTTTATGACAGGATTCCACAATTCCATCAGTGTTTCATACATCTACGCAAATAAATATGAACTTCCTTTAAAAATATTAGCATATTGCCATAATAATCATCAAATGTACACTACTGGTCAAAAGTTTGGGGTCAGTACGATTGTTAAATGTTTTAAAATAAGCTTATCCAGAGCGGCATTTATTTCATCAAAAATAAGGTATAAATTGTAAAATTGTGAAATGTTAATGCCCTATAAAATAACTGTTAGAAAGGAGTTTGTCATTTAATTAAATAATTTATTCCAGGGATTTTAAAGATGAATTTTCAGCTTCATTACTCCAGTCTTCAGAGTCACATGATCCTTCGGTAATCACTCTAATATTAATTAATATTGTTATTATTATTACTATTATTATTAATATTATTGTCATTAATGGCAATAGTAATAAAAGAAATAATGACTCGAGTAACAATTTCATTTGAAACTACATGCAATAAGTAATAAATACATATTTAATAAATAAGTATTTATTAATATAACTTTTTCTTTTTTTACATTTAATAAATGCAGCCTTGAAAACCAGTACAGTTTTATTTAAATGTTTTAAATAAAATTAATAAATGAAGTCAGCACCAATAGCCTAGTGGTACTGTGCACTGACATATATCACCGACGTGCTCACGGCGACCCGAGTTCGATTCCCGTCTTGAGGTCCTTTGCCGATCCAATGCTTTCCTGTCTGAAATATCTACTATTCTATCATAATAAAGGTGAAAAAACCCTAAAAAATAATTATAAAGAAAGAAATCAACTGACCCCAAACTTTTGACCGGTAGTGTAAATCAATCAATCAATAAAAAAAACACATCAAAAAATGAATCAAACAATACTAATAACCATCCAGACAAATGGCCATGGCCAACCAGTACTTCTTCCCAAGTAAATTAAGCGTCTATCGACCAACACTACATATTCCGCACATGAGGACAGTGCATGAGCAAGTACTGCATATGGACCTGCATCTTCTGCCCCTGGAGGAAATCTCACCACTGAAACAGAGGAGGCTAATGAAATGGAGATCTATAAATAGCGATGTCATTACAATGAGAGGACCACTCTCCTCCCCTCCCCTCCCACCTGACCCTTTTTGTGCTAATAAGCATGGTGACAGTGATGCAGGTTCTGCTGGAGAGCAGTGCGGAGCCGCGGTCCTGATATCTGCGACCTAAGAAGACCTTCGCTGAGCTCTTGGACATTACCTCAGTGGGAGACCGTAAAGATTTTGAGACGGAATTGAGTAATGCAGTCGGATTGTGTAATCACCTGCAAAATTAATAACGCTGGCAGAGTTATTTGTGGGTCTGGAAGTGTGGTGGAGGTGAAATAATTGTAAGTGGTGCACAACTGTTTACCATTCTCTAAGTGGTTCCTGAAAAGTAAATGACCTTCCAAGGATGTCAGTAATATTGTCTTTATTTTAAGTACTGGTTTTTATTTTTTATAATTTATTGAATAATACTTTGTCTTTCTGACAATCCAAGGAGAACTTGAGTGTGTAGCAATTATATGAAATTGCTGAAGTCTGTTAAATAAAAAACTGAATTGGCGGAATGTCAAGAAATTTGGCAAATTTTGGGAGAATAAAAGTAAAAGGTTTGCTTTAAGGTGAAGAAAATACTATTATTATTTATAAAACGTACTTTTGAAAGTAATAATAGAAATACTTAAAACTATTTTTTTTTTATTAATAGTTTCACAATCGTAGGCTCAAGCATTGGCATATCTTTGTTTACAAATCTATATTGGGTTTACTCCCATCATATCTACTGAATACTGAATACCTGTCCTTAGCTAAGGCCTTTGGTCACAGAATATTTATTTACTGTCTGCTCCTAAAGTGCAGACTGAAATGGGAAAAAAAGGCTTTTTAATATGCAGCACCTTTTGCATGAAATAATCTACAAAGTGGCAGTTTAAAGAATTGATTTCACTAAATGCTTTATAAAAGAGTATAAATGATTTGGAAAATAAAACGCAGGCTTGTAGATGTTTTGAATAGTTTGTTTGTCAGTGTGATTCATGTTAACTGTCAATTGTTTTTTGTTTGTTGTCTGTTAGACCCATGTGACATGTATACTGCCTAGTCTTGGACAGGACGTTCTTGTAAAATAGATTTTTAATCTCACTGTGTCTTTACTAGTAAAATAAAGGTCAAAATAATAACAACAATAACTCGTTTATCAATGTTTTAATTGAATGAAAAATACTACCATGAAATGGAATCAAATTCATATTTTTTAAACTTTTTTCCATATCTATTCATTGTGTCAATGTGTTGTCTGATGATTACATTTGATAAATGGAGGTTTTATGCCTTTTAGAGTCATAGTTTGTATTTTAACAGCACTTTAAAAACTAAATTGAGATACAGTTGAAGTCAGAATTATTAGCCCCGCTTTGATTTTTTTCTTTCTTTTTTTAATTATTTCCCAAATTATGCTTAACAGAGCAAGGAAATTTTCACAGTATGTCTGATAATATTTTTTCTTCTAGAGAAAGTCTTATTTGTTTTATTTCGGCTAGAATAAAAGCAGTTTAAACTTTTTTTTAAACTGTTTTAAGGTCAAAATTTAAGCCCCTTTAAGCTACATATTTTTTCGATAGTCAACAGAAAATATCATCATTATAAAAAAACTTTCCTAATTACCCTAACCTGCCTAGTTAACCTAATTAACCTAGTTAAGCTTTTAAATGTCACTTTAATCTGTATAGAAGTGTCTTGAAAAATATCTAGTCAAATATTATTTACTGTCATCATGGCAAAGATAAAATAACCCAGAGAACTATTATGTTTAGAAATGTGTTGAAAAAAAAAATCTTCTGTCCGTTAAACAGAAATTGAGTAAAAAAATAAACAGGGGGCTAATAATTCAGGGGGGCTAATAATTCTGACTTCAACTGTATATGTAAAAAAAAAAAAAAGAAAAGAAAAGAAAAGAAACACCATGTAGATAACACTCTTAAGGTATATCACTGGCAGCCTCAGGGAGATCTTGTTTGAAAGCCCTGGCTTTATTTTTATGCCATGTTAAACGTAAATCAGTGTAACAACATTGACAGAAAAAAAGGTTTTATTTCCATTACTGGATGCGGAACCACCGTGTGCAATATTGAAAATATCTATATAAAACTGCACATAACAGCCCATGAACCTTGTGTCAATAACAAATGGGGCCCGTGTTAGACAGCGGCGTATGAATTGAGTTACACAAATATCATATCCAGAACGTTCGGCCAACGTTAGCATTGCTCATCGCATCACAGTTCGCTCCATATGCGACACAAACACTGCTGTGGGTGGATGGGTGTTTCACAGCTTTTACGCCCTGGTGACAAAATTATTGATGACAACGCATCACAAATTGCACTTATTTCATATACAGATGACAGGGCGAGGGGTTGGGGGGGATGTAAAATATTAAAACAGCAGCGCCGGGTGGGAACATTTACTTTTTTTTAAATGAAAATTTAATGTTTCAATACAGAGCACAATTTAGTTAAACGGCAAAGGATAGCTGACAATTCAAAGGTGATGGGAGATTCATCAGAGGTTTGTGCTAGTCATTGAACCCGAGGAACATGTGTGTGTGTATGTTTATAGAGAGAATGTTAAGGTGCAGGTCAAAACAAATTCTTGAAATATTTTTTAAAAAATTTACTTTGTGTATGTATGTATGTATGTATTTATTTATTTATTTATTTATTTATTTATTTATTTATTTATTTATTTATTTAACATTAAATTAAATTTTCATTTTTATTTTATTTTATTTTATTTTATTTTATTTTATTTTATTTTATTTTATTTTATTTTATTTTATTTTATTTTATTTTATTTTATTTTATTTTATTTTATTTCATTTTATTTTATTTTATATCCTGCTCTCATTTCCCAGGAGTTTCAAATTATCTTTATCAACTATTTAATGTCCACTTTCTCATACAGAAGCAATCTGAAGAAGTCAGAGATAATTAAATGAAACATGAGCTCATCTTAGACTGGGTACAGCGGGAAAGGGGTTGGCTGTGTGTGTGTGTGTGTGTGTGTGTGTGTGTGTGTGTGTGTGTGTGTGTGTGTGTGTGTGTGTGTGTGTGTGTGTGTGTGTACTGAGGAATCAAGAGGCAATGTATTAATAAGACAAGCAAGTAAGACAATGTCACTAGCAGTCACACATATTCTGGAAATTCCTCTCCTGATGCCCAGACCACATACAGATATAAACACCGCAGTGGATTATTGAAGTCACACTTTTGAAGTCACTGTGGATTTTATTAAACCGAAAGGAGAATAACAACAATGAGCCTTGGTGCTCATATGGAAAAAACAGGTTCGAATCTAACCTGCAACATTTCTGATTTAATTTCCTCAACTACCACAGAGCCATTGCAATAGTAAGAAAAGGCTATATAAGCAATATGTCCATAAAAATGCAATATTTTCACCGTCTCTGCCACTGATAAATGTCTATTCAAATATACAATCGGGGCATTTCACAATGAAGCTGCCAAAATGTTACGCCATAAAAAGCTTATTTGCATAGCTAATGTGATACAGAAAACAACTATGGGTCTGTTTTTCACAAAACCGCAGACAATATCTTGAAGCTACGGTTGATAAGTGCAGTGAGAAATCACACTGATGTGCGTGTATCTGCATTTGTCCAAGCCTTTGCTATACGCAACAAGAAGTAGATTAGCCTCATATATGTAAAAATATGGAGCATTTCCTCGAGGAAGACACGTGAAAGCTTGCGATTACGGATTTCCTCTTCACCTTTTTTCTGCATTCTTTTTTACCTCTCACACGCTTGACATCCATCCGTACCCTTTCTGTGTTTCTTTTAATTCCTTCATCTGCTCTTTCTTTCCCAAAACCACCTTTCACTGGCGAAAGCAAAGGGTTTTACGGCACTGTAAGGAAGATAGCAGTCACTCTTCCTCGATTTCAAACACCAAGTCTTGTAATGGAAAGAAAAGGAGAAAGGGAGAGAAGGACAGAGAGATAAAGAGAGAGAGGGAGAGAGAGAGAGAGGGGCCACGGCATTCAGGAGTCCAGGCGCCCTGCTGAGCAGAAGCCATTCTGCCTTACACTATCTTGTCACTGCAGACGCATCGCTGGGGCAGACGTGAACAAAAAGCAGCCCAAAGTCAATTGTCTCCACTGCTGAATGGCTTTCTATTGCGGGCTGCATACATTTACTCAGGCATTTGCTAAAAAAAAAAAATGGCTTGTGCTATTGTAACTAAAGGCGAGAGAGGAGGGTGACACTCACTAATATTTACTTTGGATCATAACGACCCAGGCTCGTGATGATGTCATAAAGAGACGGAGACACACGGCTTCCCACCTCCACAAATATGGATCACGAGCCGGAGTCAATTTTTCATCGTTTCATGGTTAAGTGCTCCTTTGTTATTTCGTAATTAGCAAACAATTAATGAGTATGTTCTCTCATTAATTAATAATCGGTAATTACGGAGTATTAAAACAAACCATCACGTTCTTAATAATCCAATCAATTGATATTAAAAATGTCGCTTTTGTGTAACGTTACCCCCCCTATTATTAATAAATAAATAGCAGATAAATAAATAAACAACAATAAGAATTCGAGTAATAACAACAATAACCCAGCAGATGTCAAATTAACTTCAGGGTAGATTTAGTTGGCTCATTACCGCTTTGTCGGGGCGCCTCAAAATGAATGGTCCCCGAGGGTTTAAGAAACGCTTACTCTCGAAATCCTTGCATTCCATTTTTTCAAGGTAATGCTTTTAGCCGGCCTCGCATGTGGTTAATTACGACGGTGCCTACAAATTAATTCAGCCGGTTCAGAGTGCACAAAGAAGGGTCTCGCAGCGGATGCACAAATAACAACACGCAGACCTTCGCTGAAAAATAGCGTACGTGAGTGCATGTGTGTGTGTGTGTGAGGGGAACAGCGCAGCGGGGGCCACACCGCCGGCTTCCTGCAGCCTCTCCTCCAGACCTCCCGTTTCTGAACTTGATGAGTCAAAGGTCAGAAAAACAACAAGTCAATAGGCAGGCAGCGGCCGCCGAGGCAGCAAACAGGGGAAGAGGAGAGAAACCGAGAGAGAAACAGGAGCCTATGATTTTGGCCCTGTAATAGTTTTCTGTAATCTCTCTGTATTGATTAAACCTCACTTCAGAAAGGAGTGTTGCTTCGGAGCACACCTAACCCCCCCCTGTCTTCTTTCTCTCTTTCCTGGTCAGAAATGCCATATGGAGGTAATCTTTCACCTTTGTTATTCCTCGCTGCTCCCGCTGCATCTGCCACTGCTGCCGCCAGCCCTGCTCTCTACCGGCGGAGAGAAAGCAAACAACCCGAACACACACACACACATACACTCGCCGTCTGATTAGCACACAGTCAACCCAGCAGAGGTCTTCCTCAATTCTCGGCTGCACTTCTGTATTCCCTCTCGAAACAAGCTAGACAAGTTTATTCTCCACACGTTAAGGCTTCTTTCACCATCGGTGCTAGGATTTCTTCATCACTGACATGTTAAATGTTAACAGCACCATCAAAACGAAGCTAAAATAAACTGATTTGTTAATTACTCCACCAAAAGAGCTGACCCGAACACTTTAGTGGGAGTGGATGACATTGTATAACGGTGTTATGATATAATTTAACTTGTAAAAGAAAAAAGGTCACAGGTCTTGGGAGACCTAGAAAAACAGATACTTTAAAAAAAACGAGAGAGAGACTGAGAAAGCAGAAAAAAAACAGCATCTGCTAACAAAAAAATGATTTTCAAGCATTCTGCCACATTCCCTTCATTTGATTCATTTAAATGCAAAAGCGAGAGAAAGTGGAAGGGAAGGAGAAAAAAAAAAACAAACCCCTCCTGCTAAAAACACTCAATTTACTGACAGGCAAATGACTTCACGCTGCCACTTAATCTCATTTCTTGCATAATGCCCTCTAATTAGCATATCAAAGTGAATTAATACTTCTAGGGCATTAGCAATGGGGAAATCTACTCAGGGCCTCCAGTAGCAGTTAGTGGAGTGCCAAGAAAGCTCCCCAACACTACAGACAGCTTTGCATTGCAAAACGCTTCTATCCATTTATCCGCCATGTATGTATCTCTCTCCTCTCCTCCTCCACACACCCTCTCTCTCTCCCTCTCTCTCTCTCATCATCCAGCCCAGCCACTCTTTGAAAAAGAGAAAGATTTTTTTTTTCATGCCGATTCTCCGCAGTGCCCCGGGGATCCCGAAAACAACTCGAACCTTTCAGCTCGACAAGACTTTGAATTTGCGGTAATCTGTGGTTAATCTGACAATTAACTCAGCACGTTTTTACATGACGGTTGTCATTCACAGCCTTTAGAATAAGCGTTAAAAGAGTTTTCTTCCACACATCTCGCAGTTTTAGGGGGCACATCCCTGACATTCTCATAGTCAAGGCAAAAGTACACACTCATGCATCCCGAACAGTCACACAGATCATCTCTGTTCGCTCGCTCTACAAACAGACGTACATACACAGCTTTTCCTTCCCACTGTTTACATAGTTACAGTACAAACACTTCAGGTTTGATTTACCCTTTTTGCGCCTTTAAGCCCCCTTTGCATCAGATCCAAAAGCAACAATGAATGTTTCATCTTTTCAAAGCTCTGTTCTCTCCTGCAATTGGCAAATACAAGGCCAAGAAATCTCTCCGATTGGAACTTATTCATACATCAGCGCTGGCAGTTGTTAGCATTTTCTCTTATTGTATAAAGAGAGATACATTTAGCAGTGACTCTATGGCACAACTGTACTGTATCAATATCACACTCACCAAGTTCAACAATGACAGCTATTATTTGAGTAGTGACGCAACTTGAAAGTTTTGCTATTTCACCAAAATGAGCTAACTTAAGGCTAACGTGATCAAATTAAACCTTCACAGCAGTTGTAATTTGTAAGTACATACACAACAAGTTGCACAGACAGTGCTGTCCGATGACTTCCAGCAACTAAATCATGTCAGAGTTTTGCGTTTTCGCGTTTCTCCTCTCTGCAGTGGATGCAATGGCGTAAACCCTCACGACAACCCCTCAATTCTTTTGCGCATCTGTTGAGTATGATAAGCAAATTGCACATACGGCTCTGACACAAGGTGTTCACGAGGTATGTGTGAGGTGCATTAAATCCAAAAAAGCTGCACAGAAGAAGTGTTTGGATGAAAAAGAAACAAGAAGGAGTAGCAGTAGTAGCATGCTTATCAGTGCAAGTCTTTCTTATCACTCTGATGAGACAATGTCCTTCAACGGTGCTGTAGAGATAAAAAAAAGTCTTCCACTAAGAATGAAAAAACAACAGCTTTTCACATCTCTCAACATCGGCGCACTACACGGCAGGTAAATTTAAGCACTAGTCTAGATTAAAAATTGCATTCATTTGACCATAAAACCTCACTTCAAAGAGCGAGGAAACAATGAACGTACATTAACAGCGTATGAAAATAGCATGCTTGTGTTCACTTGTGAGTTAATAAACAAATTAGCAGAATGAAGCTTGTTAGGAAATTAGTCCGGATGCGTTAAGAAGGGAGGAAAAAAAAGGAAACCATTCAAACAGGCAGCGTCAAAGGGATTAACCGAGATTACAGCAACTGAGCTAGTAAACAAGCTCATTTAAATAATTAGCATACTTAGGGACTCTACTCTTTATGCATATTTAATTAGAGCTATAATGTAATAAGGGACATAGCTGTAATAAACGTAACATGATAGGTGCACATGGAAGCACAGTCAACAGCTGGAGGTGCATTTAAAATAATGAAAATGCTTGTACAATGTTAAATTAAATGCAAAGGATAGGTCTTTGTAAAAAAAAATATAAATATGCCATAAATTTGTTCAGATTTAACTGCATTTGTAAGGAATTAATGGATTGTGTAAACACAAAAATAGCATTTTAATAAACAAGTATTGCATGTGAACACCTGTAGTGTTCATCATTCATACACACCTAAACACAAACCACACATAAACAATATATCATTATACATATACATATACATATATACACACATATATACACACACATATATATATATATATATATATATATATATATATATATATGTATATATGTATATATATATATATATATATATATATATATATATATATATGTATATATGTATATATATATATATATATATATATATATATATATATATATATATATATATATATATATATATAACATTAACTTCTATATACACAGACCTATCTCAAATCATAGACATGATGACTGAATTTTTTTCTCCTTGAAACTATCCATCTTTTTCACAATACAAAACAGTAGCCACGTTAAGCTGTCAAGTAGCAACTACAGCATTTAGTAATCAATTTCTGGCTTCTTTTTTTTCACTCCTCATTCTCTCTTTTTCTGGACAGACATAAAGAACAACTCAAGCAGACCGGGCGGTGGATTGGGGCCTTGCCCTCCCGCAGTTGAGACCTCCAACGCCCGAGAAGTTCATTAAGTTTTATGATCTTCCTCCAGTCACTTCTGCTTATAAGCCACACAAAGGCCACAAATCTGGCAAAGCACTAATCTCCCTATACAACCACACAGAGGCATGATAAACACATGAACTGAAATTTGAATGCAATTCTAGTTCTGCAATAAACATAGTGAAAATTCTGATTTGGTCTCTAGTATGTGAAGTTAGCATTTCTGTTTTCAAAAATTAAATAAATAATTTGTCAATCTATTATAAAGTTATTAAGTTTAAGTTTATTTTTAGAAAGTATGTAAACTTGCTTATTTCAACATGCTATAAAATAAGCTTTCATTTTATTAAGCTAAAAAAATAAATAGAAGTACAGACAAACGCACAGTTCTTAGTGAAATTAAGTGCGTTTACCCTTGTGTTTTGGGCTCACCTTACGAATTTCGCTCTGCTATTCTCCTTCCGCATTATCCAGAAATACACACGGCACATTCCTGGTAAAAGCCCCTTTTCTAATGGTCTCTCAGGGTTCTGCATATCAGGTTATGTGGTCATTCTCTCTTTATACCTGCGCCCTGCATGATTGCTGAAGGCGCGCGCTTTTACGCACATCACGCGCGTTAACCGTCGCAGCATAAAGGGAAAACTGCACATTAAATTACATCCACTAAGCTGCCGGACGTAGCAAACTGATTCTGTTTTAACGGGTGCTGATTTCCCCCTCAAAGAAAAAAAACTATCTTTTGTGAGACAGTGACATATGCTAATGTTCCGTGTCATTGGGGCAGGCGGCATATAGCCTTGGTAACGCACGTGCTGAATTGATGTTGTATCTGTCATTGGACTTCATCTACAGTGCGCGCTCGACAGACTATTTCAGAGGTGCTCGAGTGTCAGAAAAAGTGAAATATTTTGTGTTTGATACAGGCATGCATATCCACTGAAAAAAATATTCTAATTCAACAAGGATGAGCAAACCACTATGCACAAGAAAGTAAACATTATGCAGAATAATGTGCACCTGTACTTCAGCCACGGTATAATTATTTATATATGGCCCTAAACGGAGTCAGTCAGTTGCCACTCAATGCATTGCTGAATTCAAATGCTGAAATTTTAATATTAAAATATTTTTTCACTTAAAGATCTAGGTCAGTGGTCAGTTAAGTCATAAGCCACGGTACAAAAATATTATTATGAATTAATAATTAAATGATATTTTTAAGTGGCAAAGAAGTGGCAGCCTTCAGTTACTTACACTTTCCAGGCTCTTAACAATTATTAAATGATAAAGAAAGTCAAAACAAAAACATAAACATGCTTAAAATTTAATATTAGTAATTATAACAAAATAATCAGAATTATTGTATAACAATGAGGACATTTTCAGTCCAAATATGCAATCTAAATATTTGTACAACTTAAGTTGCATCAAACTAATATTAAATGACTTATCGATCATTCCTGATCATACCAAAAGCGTTTTAACACACAAAAGAAAAAGAAAAAAACAACAATGACACAATAACGCCAAGCATCGTTGCACGTGTGGGTGAACGATATAACCTTCACAGCGCTGGCGTCTTTCGGAATAAAACGGGGGCAACAATTAACTGCAGGACCGCCGATACTGCCAATAATTATCCAGTAAATTGGTCGCATAATTAGACAGAGGAGCGCAGGAATTGGACCGCTCTCTCTCCGAACCACGAACGCTCTCTGGGCTTGCAGTTAAACAAAACAAGCTTAATATTGAAACCAACACCGCACAAAGCACATCCTCAGTGACAGATGCAGAATATCCCGAAGATGCATAATTGTCGAGCAATTCCCCAAGTGTGGGTCTTGCTCGATTAAATGAATGGTGTGAGAATAGCGCGCTGTAAACAAGGGAACTGCCGGGGTGCCTCTCTCTCATTCATGCCCCCAGAAGGAGGCACTCGGTTCAGCCTTGTGATGCAACGCAGAAGGGGGGGAAGAATCATCTTTGTATATTTCGCACTGATAAATCCAATTATGACTATTCATTTTCACAAGTGAGAAGCAGAGAAATGTGGATGCTGGATGTGGCTTGATACAACTGGACTTCGCTGACGACCAAATAAAAAAAAAACGCCAATAAAGATGGCGGTGTCTGAAGGATTAGTGGCACTGTACTGTTGCTTTTTTCTTCTTGACATGTCTAATTTAGCTTCATTTGTTAGGGTATGCATTATCTTACCTGTTTTCTCTTTGATCTCGCAGAGCACACTGAAGAGGGCTGGCTTCATTCTGTGACAGTTGAGCCCATGTTTCCTGTGCCATTTGGGAGCAAGAGACGAGATTGATATATAGTCACTTAAAACTCATAATTGTGTCGCATTAAAACTTTATAAGGCATCAAGTCTTCTGTTGGAATGTATCTTTAAACTGCATTGGTTTGTTAGGGATAAACACAGACAAAGTTCACAACAAAGACTATAAATAATTAGTGCTAAATATGTAAATACATTTTCAATGAAGAAGAAGAAAATGATTAGTAGTTTGTAGTGGCTGTAAAAGTATCAGGGCCTCTTCGGCTCAGAGACAGAAAAGTGAGATGTAGAAACTTTTAATGAGATGCTCACATGTGTTGAGGACTTCACCTGTGTATCATTCTTAATATTTATATTAAAATACACAAGTTTAGCAACTAATGTTCTGATTTAGGCTAGACCTTGTGACACCAAAAGGTGATTTTAACCTGTCACCTGGATTTCAGATGCATGCTTGACCTTTTAGGTTTACTATAGTGAACCAATGGGTGAAAGTTAGATAGTGTAAAAAAAAAAGTAAATGGAAGCAATATGAGCTATTGTAAAGAATCAAATGAGCAAGCATGGAATATGTTGTTAACAAAACAATGCAAGTGTTTATATTACAAAAATGCACCAACTTTGCTTGCGCCTCGTCCAGGCTTTGGTCGGTGATGGTCATGATCTGATGCAGAATGTCACCGATGTCTTGTTTTCTTCCATCCCCATCGGTTCCGTCGTGTCCATGTGGAGGCGGCAGAGCCATGCCGCCCTGCACCGAGTGACCAGCCAGGCTGACACCGCCGAGTGTCTGCATGATCCGGGCTTGCTCGTCCATAGTCCGCCGCAACACAATCAATGCGCTCGTGCTCAGTCACTGAGATGGGTGAAATAAAGTCGGATAATGCACATGCAAAAACAACTTGATTATTTCATGTGCGGCGTTTAACGGGTCGCTACCGTGCACAAAATATTGACCGTGAAGCAACGCAGAAGAGAAGAAAAAATACAATAAATCGCTGGATCGCGGAATTGATGTCCCGGGAAAAGATTTAAATCGTCTTTGATCCCCCAGTAAGAATGTCCATTAGAGGAAAATTAGCGATGATCTTTCTTGTCTGTTATTGAAGTAAACTTCAGCGTTCAGGTGACAGCGGTTGCCCGTTCAATCCTGTCCGAATCTTCATGCCAATTTGTCTTTTTTCTCTTTGAAGAGCTGGGGTCCTTTGCAGATGTCTGGAATTCTTATTTGCGTTCTTCTTAGGATAATTTCGCCTTGTGCACTTCTGGAAAACTTGGACAAATCCGTAGTATTACAAAGAGTTGCAAACAAAACATCCCATGCCTCTGACGGAAAGTGATAATTAATCAAAATTAATGATTGTGTAATTAAAAAGACGCAGGTTGAGTGTGGACAACTGGCAAAATGTTGTCTTTAAAAAGATTTCTTTTTTTCCTCCAAAAAATAAAAAAATGCATAAGAAAATAAAAGAAGCCGAATGAAATAAATTAAACCATCAGCACCGGCGACCAGAGCTATAAAGATTGTAGAGAAAAAAATATATATAAAAACGTATAAAAAAGTTTTCTCACTTTCAGTAGGTAAAATAGAAAAACTGGCGAAAAAAATTAATCACGCGCCATAAAGCGATGCGCAAAAATATCTGCTGGCGGAAATTTATGAGTCGAGCGCGCGGGCTGTGTGTGCTTTATGTTGTTTGATGGCAGCGGTAGTGAGCGATTGACAATGTGCCAATGCCATTCACTCAGTGCGGACGTGTCAGAGAAGAAAAAAAGATACAAAATCGACATCAAAATGCACGCTCCGCCCTGCAGAGGAGGGGTCTTAGATTCTTGTCACTTCTCGCCGAAGCCCCCGAAAACAAAATGCCAGTTAGCTACTAATGATACTGCTGGTGATGATAATGATGAGAGCGGAGCATCAAATCAACAGCGTTTAAGTCTCCGCTTTACGCGTGCCTCATTTAAAAGCGCGCCCGTGCATTGAGATGCCGTTACATTATAAAACAAACAAAAGGTCGGAGTTTTATATTGTCTGATTCAAACTAATAATGAATTGCACGGGCCCCCTCGCTTCCTTACACCATAGTATGGTCGCCTCCACAAGCCGTGCTTGCAGGGGCAGGAAAGCAGAGGACATGTTTATAATATTGGAAATAGACGCCTCGAACCAATCGCTGAAGAGACGGCGTTTGACCGACAGCCAGAGTGACCAATGAGCGACTCGCGCTGATCGAGAACGCCCGCCTTCGGAGCTTAATACCTTTGCTACGGTTGTACAGAGAGATCTCAACTTCTGATTGGCCGTTGCCAAGGGTGACATTACTGCACAAGCAGGCGGCGCTGCGCAGCGCTCCTCGCCAGTTGCTATGGCAGCAGACTGTTCGGTGAGCTCGAAGCAAAGACACACAGCGAAACATTTGTGCGCTTCTTCCTCCGTCCGCCGCGCTCCTCTCTCTCTCACACACACACAGGCAGCCGGCTACAGCCACAAAAGCACCGTATTCCATTCACGCTGCAACTGCTGCTGTTCAAGGTATAGCCCAAAACACGCGTCTTTTGTTCAGTTCACTAGTCACCAAAAGCATCAGTATTTGTTGTTCTTGGTCCGTCGTAAATAATAGAGCATGTACCAGAACTGTATTCAAACGAAATGCCATGGGGGAAAATAAGAGACTACTTTTAAATGACATTATTTCACCAAATATTAATTTCTTAACTCTTCTGATGTTAAAATGTTGGTATTGGGAACAACGTGTCTGAAAACATGACACCTTTATTGTTAATGTATGCAAAAATATTAAGTAAAACATGTTTTTTTGATTATGTAAACTGATGGCATTTATTCAAATTTAAAATGCAAATTTCAGTTTTGTTTACATTTATTTATTTAATTGTTTGCTTAAAATAATACAAATATTTACAATACAGTTTAACTTGAAGGGATTGTTCACCCCCCAAAAATTTAATTGGCTCACTGTTCACTCACTCATGTGGTTTTGAACCTTTATGAGTTTCTTTCTTGAACACAAAATATATTTTGAAGAAAGCTTAACGTTTAAACATGTAACCACCGACTTCCATAGTAGGAAAACAAATACTATGGAAGTCAAGAGTGTTGGGTAAAAAAGCAATATATTACATTTGTGTGCGTATCTTGCTGTTTAAAAATAAAATAAAATGCAAACATAACCAACTGAAGTGACACATTTAGCTACTTTTTTAAAGTGACTTTAGATTTACTTTAGAACACTGCAGTCAATGGTTACAGGTTTCCAGTTTTCTTCAGAATATCTTCTTTTGTGCTCAACAGAAGAAAAATTAATTGGGCAAAAGGTTTTAGGTTTTGAACAAGTAAATAGAGAGTAAATTCTGACCGAATTGTAATTTTTCTGTGAACTGTCCCTTTAGGAAAAGTTTAGAAATTAATATTTTATTAAATTACCCTGATTTTCACAACAAATGAAAGCATTTGTAGTTCTGACCAGCTGAAAAAATAATAACAGATATATTTATGTATAAATGAAACAACATGCTTATTTTGAACTATACTGTAATGTTAAACTTTAAAAGAATAACCAATGATACAAAATACATTTATATTTGATTAAAAATGCAAGGCTGACAAACAGGTAAAACCTAGTAGTTTAAAGAATATAAAAAGTGGCAGAGTGCAAATATTTTAAATGACAATGAATAAATATTACTGTGAGGCTTTCACATGGCAAAAAATGATTTGTGTATTTAAATCAAAGTTCAACCAAACTGACTTTACAAGTCATTGAAAGCAGCTTACACTGTAAAAATGCAGGGTTCCACACAATTATTTCATGCTGTCACAGCACAAATTAAGTTCATTTAACAAATTTAAGTAGATTGAACATAGAATAATAAGTTGTTCCCAAAAAAATCTCAAGAATTGTGTTGTTTAGCTCATTTTAAATAAGCTGTTTGAACAAGCAGCTAAACTGTTACATTAGTGTGTATAGTGTACATTAGAGTGTACATTAAAGTGACTGAAAGCATCAAGTTGAATCTCGTAAGACCTTTAAAAACATGTCATCATGACTTACTGTCTTACTTTTGTGGTTTTGATGCTTTTTGTTTTTTAACCTACATATATGATAACATTTTGTAACAAATATTAGGCAAAAGCATTTAACTACTCATTATGCAAATGTTTTCAGTAGGCAAACAAATGAGCTGATTTAATTACATTTATTTTAGCAGGAAAATACAATAAAATAAAAGCCTCACATTATCATTGCACTTTACTGTGGCTACAGGTTAATATTCATTATGAAATCCTCCAGTGTCATAGTTGAGGTAATGCACTTCGGCGGGGTTGCACTTCTGACATGACAGCCTCTGATGTGATGGGACTAATTACCAAAAATCACAGACACATACAGAGGAAACAGAGCTGTTAATTCTTGCACAGTAAGAAAGTCAATCAGACACCCTTCCAAAAGGCACCAACATGTGATGCTACGCTGAGAATTTGTGAAAATCTGGCACCAGAAAGTTCCCCGTTCCACAGTGCATGAACTGACTGAAGGCCCTGTGGAACTGCTTCCATCACTGACACACTCAACACGGCAAATTAACACAGGCTAATTAAAGAGCGAATAATCAGATATGCAGAAAATCAAAACTTCCTCTGGGATGAGGCAGTTGAGGGATAAACAATGCGGGGGAAAAAAGCACACAAGGATATCTGTCAGCAGGCCTGGAGCTTCATGAAATTCATGATTTTTCACTATGTTTTTATGCCAGAGATTGTTTTTGAAGCAAGATTAGGTACACGAAAGAGAGCAGTTGTGTGCTTGGGATGTAAAAATAGCATTTCCACAAACTGAAAATTAACTTCTTGTACCGCGCTCCCACAATCATTTTTTCATAGTAAATAATAGATAACTGAAGCTTTAAAAGGAAATCCTTTTTTATGTGTGTGTGTTTTATTTTAATTGAAATGTTTGTTTAATCATCATGTTATTTGAAGATTCATAAGTAAAATTCATGACTTATTCATGATTATTAATAAAATTAAATACAATAAAATATGAGATATTTATATTATTTATATTCATATTATTATATATGAGATAAAAATATAAGAGATGATGTACATCCAGTCAGTTGTTATCACGGAATAAATCCAGACAGGCATACTGGCAAAAAGGATGACTGTTGAATAAGACTGACAAGCTATATTTTGCGAAAACAACCACCAACACATATATTATCCCGCTTAATACATGGTTACTTGCCACAAAAATGTAAAAATTAGAAGCAAAAGCTGATGGTAATGGAAATGGCTGAATGAAGCATACACTAACCTATGTATTATATAGTCACAAAATGGCACCGAACAATCAAAAACAACGGCATGAAAGACAAGCAATACAAAGGCATTCATTCATTTTCCTTCGGCTTAGTCCCTTTATTCATCAGGGGTCGCCACAGCGGAATGAACCGCCAACTTATCTAGGATATGTTTTACAAAGCAGATGCCCTTCCAGCTGCAAACCCTGTACTGGGAAACATTCATACACACTCATTCACGCTCATGCACTACGGCCAATTTAGTTTATTCAATTCACCTATACCACATGTCTTTGAACAGTCGCGGAAACGAGAGCACCCGCAGGAAACTCACACAAGCATGCCAACTCCACACAGAAATGCCAACTGACCCAGCTGAAACTCGAACCAGTAAGAGATGACAGTGCTAACCACTGAGCCACCGTGTCGCTCATACATAGGGATATGTAGTGTATGTGAATGTATGCTCAAGATTTACATTTACATTTACATTTAGTCATTTAGCAGACGCTTTTATCCAAAGCGACTTACAAATGAGGACAAGGAAGCAATTTACACAACTATAAGAGCAGCAGTGAACAAGCGCTATAGACAAGTTTCAGGTGTGTAAAAGTCTAAGAAGCAAAGCATTAGTAGAAATTTTTTTTTTTTTTTTTTTTTTTTTTATTAGAGAGAGAGAGAGAGAGAGAGAGAGAGAGGGCACAGTTAGTGGTATAGCTAGAGAGGCAGTTGCAGATTAGGAAGGAAAGTGGAGACTAAACAGTTGCGTTTTTAGTCGTTTCTTGAAGACAGCAAGTGACTCTGCTGTTCTGATGTAGTTAGGGAATTCATTCCACCAACTGGGCAGATTGAATGTGAGAGTTCGGGAAAGTGATTTCTTCCCTCTTTGGGATGGAACAACGAGGCGACGTTCATTCACAGAACGCAAGTTTCTGGAGGGCACATATATCTGCAGAAGTGAGAGCAGATACGAAGGAGCACAGCTAGAGGTCACTTTGTAAGCAAACATCAGAGCTTTGAATTTGATGCGGGCAGCAACTGGCAGCCAGTGCAAACGGGTGAGTAGCGGAGTGACATGTGCTCTTTTGGGTTCATCAAAGACCACTCGTGCTGCTGCGTTCTGAAGCAGCTGAAGAGGTTTGATAGAACTAGCTGGTAGCCCGGCTAGCAGAGAGTTGCAATAGTCCAGTTTGGAGAGGACAAGAGCTTGAACAATGAGTTGAGCTGTATGTTCAGATAGGAAGGGTCGGACCTTTCTGATGTTGTAGAGTGCGAATCTGCAAAATCGAGCAGTTCTAGAAATGTGGTCAGAGAAGTTCAATTGGTCATCAATCGTAACTCCAAGGCTTTTTACCATTTTGGATGCAGTGATGGTTGCTCCATCCATCTGGATTGAAAAGTTATGGTGAAGAGTCGGGTTGGCAGAAACTTCAAGCATTTCCGTTTTCATGAGGTTAAGCTGGAGATGATGATCTTTCATCCAGTGTGAAATGTCTGACAGGCAGGCTGAAATGCGAGCTGGAACCGAGGGATCATCAGGGTGAAAAGAGAGGTATAGCTGGGTGTCATCAGCATAGCAGTGGTAGGAAAAACCATGTTTCTGGATGACTGTTCCTAAAGATGCCGTGTAGATAGAGAAGAGAAGTGGCCCAAGCACAGAGCCCTGAGGTACCCCAGTGTTTAGATGCTGTAGGTTGGACACCTCTCCCCTCCACGACACCCTGAATGACCTGTCCGAGAGGTAGGAACTGAACCATTGAAAAACAGTGCCTGCGACGCCCAGTGACTCAAGCGTAGATAGCAGGATCTGGTGGTTTACAGTGTCAAAAGCAGCTGAAAAATCCAGCAAGATGAGGACAGATGATTTAGAGTCTACTTTAGCCAGTCTGAGATCCTCCACGACCGAGAGCAGGGCAGTCTCAGTTGAGTGGCCTTTCTTAAAGCCAGATTGCTTGTTGTCCATGAGGTTGTTTTGAGTAAGAAAGTCTAGGACTTGAAAAAAAAAAAAACATAAATAAATAAAAAAAAAAAAAAAAAAATTTCTACTAATGCTTTGCTTCTTAGACTTTTACACACCTGAAACTTGTCTATAGCGCTTGTTCACTGCTGCTCTTATAGTTGTGTAAATTGCTTCCTTGTCCTCATTTGTAAGTCGCTTTGGATAAAAGCGTCTGCTAAATGACTAAATGTAAATGTAAATGTAAATGATTGAACACTACTTTCTCCAAAATCTTGGCCATGAATGGAAGCAGGGATACCAGTCGGTAGTTTTCAAGTAGCGTTTGATCCAGGTTGGGTTTCTTTGGATGATTCAAAGTATCCAGACGAGCCTGCATTATTCATCGGTTGTTATCTCGGAATAACATAAATGTCATGCTGGATCAATCTGAATCAAGTAATCGACAGCCGTGTAATAAAAGCATGTAATGTCTAGTTTTTTAACATTGCTGTGCTTAGAGAGCACGTGACTGTTTTAAATAAACACAATTTACTGGTTAGTGCAATCAAAAATGAAAATTATGTCCTTACTCATATCTTTCCAATCCTCAGAGACCTTCATTTATTTTCAGAACACAAAAGAAAAATATTTCTGATGAAATCGGAGAGCTCTCTAACCCTCCACAGACCGGAAGAGTCTCGAAATGTTAAAACATT